>NW_009611275.1:0-34803 GCF_000690535.1 Cariama cristata
CTCCTAAATGACCACTTGATCTTGAACTCAGTTTCTTCCAAGCACAGTAAAAACTAAAAAAATATTATTATTAATAATAATAAAGTGTATATATGTGTTTATGTGTGTATACACACATACACACGTATATGTCAAGGCATGAAGTTTATCTCTTGAGTCTCAGTGCTGAGGTGATTCATGATTGTTTCGTCCTTCGGTCATCAGGCAGGAGGTTGGTCATAGTGCCAGTGGGAAAGGAGGCTGGAGTTTCATTGGTGATACAGACAGTTCAGTTGTAAACTAGACTGGAGCCATCACGATCTCTGATGTGGTTATCTGATAGCAAAAACTTCCTTCCAACTGCCTTTTTCCCTGTGTCAAATAATCCGTTTGTTTTCACTCATTTCCTTCCTGAAATGAACTGTTTTCTATTTGCATGATAAATCTCTTGCTGAACTGGAAGATGCGCTCTGCACATTCTTATGGGGTTTATTTCATCATTTACTTCCTGATCTTTCCATCTGAAATGAGTTTTGGCTTGTACTGTCATCTGTTGTTCTAGCATTGACTTCTCCATCTGTCTTCTGCAGCCCTGCTTGCGGGGAGACATGCAGTATCGGTTGGCGCCAGTAGCCAGGACTGTGCTGGGTGTTTGCCAGGGAGTGACAGAGTATGGAGCAGCCCCGTTCCCCAGGAGTAGCAAGCTAGTGGTTCACTCCAAATTGTTAGATTATTATACGACACAGAATTGAAAGATGTTACTAAAATTGTCTTCACACTGCATCAGAAAAGACTAGGTGTTTTATACCTTGTGTTTATACTCTCATGGCTGTGATTAGGTGCTAGCAGTGAAATTGCGTATCTATTTTTGCGTTGCTCAAATACCTCATTCAGAGCAAGAACTGTAGTGTAATAAATTCAAGGAAATCGCAAGCAGATCATAGACTGGTAAAGGAGTCCATTAAAAGAAGCCATCAATGTAACATGCTTGTATTATTTGATACTCAAATTAATTAAATTGACAATTGACTCCTAAATAATAGTCATTCTTCGCTAGCTAGTTCCACATAACCTTCAGGGAGAAACTTGTGGCATAAAGCTCTGAGAGTGACAGTGTTTTCTCCTCTGAAAATGAGATTTGTTTTGAACTCAAATTTTGACCTTTCTCCCTGGATGTGTAGGTCACATCTCCTGCACTTTTCTCTAAGTCTGAAGTTGATTTTTTCCAACTGCTGCAATACATTCTTAAAGGAGTATCAGCAATCAGTCCAATGCAAACCACAAATATATGGTAGTAAATTAAGTATTAGCCTTTTCTGCTTGATGATGTGTGGTAATAATTTATACTGTCACTTCAGGATTCTTAGGACAGCTTGTGAGGCAGACTCTTAATCCATGTCCACATGGATTGTCATCAAATTTCAGAGCTTTGTCTCTTTTTACACTGTACAGACATTTCCAATTTGACCATGGAAGGGGAAGATAGGATCCACCATTACCCTTCTCTGTCTTATTGTAACCATAGCACTGATAACATTATTACATACGGCCTATGCAATTATTTGTAAGACATGGGTAGAAGTCTAGGCATCAAGATTCCTCATTTCTGTTTTAGACTTTTAGGAACTGAAAATTTGTTGTATCTAAAGGTATCATAGCCCTAATCAGCACCACCTATGCTTCAGGTCACCTGTTAAGACCTAGCCTGAGATCTTTTGCTTCTGGTAAGAATTTTCCCTACCTAGATGAAGAAATAGATTTGTCTTGCTGTGATACATTTATCTGCGTGGTCTTCTGGACAGTGGCACAGAACCGGGCTATGGTAGAGTTTGTTAAGCAGCTTTCTATTTTGCCATATTGCTGCATGCTCTTCCAGTTGGAAAATGGGTGAGGCAGGACTCTAGCTACGTCAAGTTCTGTTCATAGCTCTGCCTCAATGCACCTTGGGCAACGCTGGTGTTTTTGTCTGAAACTGTGGAATAGTTACCTTCCCAAAGTATGGAATGGCCCTTCACAGAAATAACTGGGGAGAGCACAGAGTTCTTAGTGTAGTGAGGGCAAGGAAGAGAATGAGCAATGGTAATCTTGAGTCCTGTTTGTCTGTGTCACGGACTGTCTAGTAGTATTTTTATCTTGGCTAGAAGTCTTTGGTCAAGAGTTTGTTCTTTGTTTTCTGGTGTTTTGAATGCTTCCAAAACTGGTATGAAATCCGTACCTTTTAACATCTTTTTGAAACCAGAAACATGACCCATTCCTGATGATTGGTGAATTCAGTAAGTTCACAAAGACATAAAGAGCAGTAGCATCTGTCCACATCAGACAGTGGGAACAGAATCAGTTTCTGTGGATAAATGTTTCTGTTCCTTTTAAAGGTTTAGTAACTAGTAGATCTCACAGTCAGAATGTATAAGTGAAATGTGGTGCTGCTTTTAAGTTTATTGCCCTTGCTTTATGAGAGATTTTATTTTGCTCAAATTCCATTGGGTTGCATTTGCTATAGATTGTGATTAAGCATTTAACTTTAGTGTCCTCTGCCATGATCCTTTTTTATTTTTTTCCTTTATCAGAGGAAGAAATACCTTAGGTAAATTGTGTGCAACATATCAGCAGGGTTTGAGCTTACTGTGGTGTTAAGGCTGCGCTGTATTTTACATGTTGGAGATAAGAGCTGCGGTAAGTAGAGTAAATAGAAAAAAACTCAATAGTGTTGATAGTTTTATTCATCCTTTGATAGTTTTATACATCCTATCTGGAAGTCTCTGTTGCAGAATTTCACTTTAGCTTCAATAACTCTCTTCATGCATGAAGGGACTCATGAGAGGCTGAGATCGATCAGCAGGATTGGGATAGTGAAAGGGAGCATATAAAACTCTTTTTTTCAGTGTTGGGAGTTGATGCCAGCCAGCAACTAAGGACCTATCCAGTTGCTTGCTAATTCCCTGTGTCTTCTCCCTGCAGCAGGACAGGGGAGAGAATCAGAAAAGCAAAAGCAAGAAAAAACTGATGGATCAAGAAAAAGACAGCTTAATAAGTGAAGGAAAGAGAGAGGAGGAAAAAACCCTGAGTAACACAAAGGCAATCACTTACCACTTCCCACAAGCAGACCAATGCCCAGACGGTCTCTAAACAAGGGCTACTTTGGAAAGACTACCCGCCAGTTTTATTGCCGAACAAGGCATTATACAGCATGGAATATCCCTTTAGTCAGTTGGGGTCAGCTGTCCCAGCTGTGTCCCCTCCCAGCTTCTTGTGCCACCCCCAGCCTACTCGCTGGGGCGGCAGAGTGAGAAATAGAGAAGACCTTGACACTGTTCAGCAACAGCTAAAACATCTGCCACAAATCCAAAACACAGCACTATACAGACTGCTGTGAAGAAAATTAACTCCATTCCATCCAGATCAAGTATGTTCAGTAAGTCAGCAAGTTCTGTCGCTTGTTTTCAACTGTAAGGTACGAGTTAGCTACTTGCATTTGAAGATCATGTAATAAGTCAAGAGATATTTTCAGGGTTTCTGTAAGAGCAGTTTAATATTAATTTAATTTAATTTTGATTATTAATATTGATGAATAATAATGGAAGCTACATTACCAGAAGAATGGCAATGGGCAACTCTGTAGGAAAAGAAGAAAAATAAGGAGCTGTATATGGATGAAAGACTCTGAGAGTCATGTGCTCAGATATGTCTGACTTGGAAGTGGAAACATGGAAGTCTTGTAAGAAGGAGCAGCATTCTCTTGTGTCATCTGAGTAGAGAAGGACAGTGGGCAGGTTTGCAGGCTTATATTAATTTTTCTAGAAGTTCAAGGCAGTGGAGCCCATCAGCAGAAGGAGGTGCCAAAGGGTTTGTGTCCTTTCTGAGGGCAAGGTGAGAACTTGCAGAGGTTTGTGGGTAGAATGTGGGACAAGAGCCAGGCACTAGGAGAAAGCAGAGGCTGAGATTTAGTTTTGAGCTACTGGCAAAAAACATGGGAAAGGGGATGCATTCTAGATGCCAGTCTTTTTTTGTGTGTGTTATGTTCATATTATCTTGGGGGGAATTTATTAATTCTTCCTTCAGTGCAATTTATGTCAGGCAGCCAAGAAAACCATCTCTCAGGGAACCTGTGTGATTAGCAGCTGGTTGACCCTGTATGGGAAAGGATACACACTTTCTAACTATTGAATTGTAAAAGGGTTGAAAAACAAAGGTTGAGGAGAAATCCTTCCAGAAGCAATGGAAGAATTTTGCCTGATGCTAGGGTATTTATTAGAAGATGTGTTTTGAAGGGTGAACAATTTCAGGATGGAGCGGTTACCCATAGTATCTACCTCCAGCTCCTCTACAGCAGTGTTAACAACATTCACAGCTGCTATAGGCTACTTCTTAGCTCATTCAAAACCCCATAAAAGTTGCAGCGCTGAACAGTAACTAAGAGCCTCTGAGGTAGTCTCTTTTTTGGTTTGCTCTGTAACTGCAACAAGACTTGGAATTCTTCTCAGTTTCAGTTTGCATTCTTCACTGCAGAGTTTAGATGGCATCACTTTCTTGGACTCCAAGAAAAGGGAGTCTCCCAGTCTGCATAAGTGACATACATTACACTGTATTTTTTGGTAGAAAGGCCTATAGGATAACAAGAAATGGTGGTTGATGACTCAAGCCTGGCATGGTTTAAGAGGCATTTGGACAATGCCCTTAATAACATTCTTTAACTTTTGGTCAGTACTGAAGTGGTCAAACAGTTGGGCTAGGTGATGGTTGTAGGTCCCTGCCAACTGAAATATTCTATTCTATTCTATTCTAAATAACTTGGATCTGTAGCCGGTTCTAATAATCATTCTACTTGCATTAAAGAAATAAATAGCTAAATAGGAATTATTACTGAATTCAGTACGGACTGTCAGTTGTGGTGACCATACTTTATTGACACAAACACGAATTGACTTTTGCTAATTGGAAATTTTATTGAAGTTCTTCTTACTATTCTGTTGTAATGAAGAATGCAGAACTTGAGAGGCTCTCCTTGGCTCTCAAGTATAGGCAGCTGCAGATTTTATTAGCATTCAGAAAGCTCTGTCTCTTATATAAACACTGTTGTTCCCATCACGACACAGTGTGTTGAAAACCTTGCCATCCTATCTATTGTGAGTGTCGTGCTGGTCTGTGGAAGAGGATGTGTTAATCAGTTCTACGAATGGTTTTGGATATCCTGTGAAGCAGAGCAAGGGATCTCTTGCAAAACTTACTCTCTGCTTTTTAATTCCTTTGGAGCTTCTACATATGCCAGGATTTCTTTGTTTATTTAAAACAAGTCCAACTGTTACTGTTTGCAGGATTTATAAGTCTTACAGTGGATGTAAAATTTCTTATCCTTGTTTAATTTGATATCATTAAAAAATAATATTTTTGTTCACCTAAAAGAAGATAATAACAGTCAAAACTGAATATTTGATGCATTGTTAATTGAAATAAGTTACTTTTTTTTTTAAGCATATATTCTTTCTACTGGACAACATTTACCTATCATTTACAGTCCATAACAGAAGACTGTTAACTGATCCCCTTGGAGATGCAAATAATTCTATGGGGATAAACTAGATACTGCTTTTTAATTCCTTTGTTTTGTTAGGAACAGATGGACTTTACTTCTTCAGGTCATCATCCAAACAAAAAAAGAAAGGTAGCAAATCAGACAGTACTGTTTTACTGACTGTTTTGTTGGGGTGTGCACGTGTGTGTGTGTCTATTGTGGTTAAAAAGAAAATAAATCAAAAAAATACTTTGAGTAACATGCTGCAAAAGCAGAAATAGTAGTTACAGCTGGAATCAATGCAGATCCTCTGCCCTGGGATTTCAGAATAATGGATAATGAAAGTAAGACATCTATTTTGAAATATTCATGCACCTAGTTAAAAATTCTGATAATCCCTGATGTTCTTGAATTTGGGTGATTGCACTGCACACTTCTCTTGCTAAAGCAAGCTGAGTAGCTGCTGTGCAGGAGCAGGATGGCTCTGTTGCATGAGCGGTGTTTGTCATCTGGGCCCAGGGCTTCAAGCCAGTGAGGGATTTCAGAAACTGTATTGTCTTTCATGAAAGTCACTGAGAACTGGAGAGATAATAGTGATGTTATAAAAGGTGACCAATACTTCTACAAGTGACATCTGAAAATGAGGGCACTACTATCTTTGTCAGCACCTGAAATTCCTGCATGAAGGAACGTTGATCACAGAAGAGACTTTTACAGTGTCATTTTTATGGTGTTGTCACTGCAGATCTCTGTATGTCACAGATCATGTGCTTGGTAGTAGTTAGCATTTTGTTATTTAGCAAAAATAACTCAACTTTCCTGTCAACAGAATCACACACTTTTATTTTACCTCCAAGTAAGATGAAATTGATATATTTTGTATGTACATGAGGTACTTTCCTTCCAAACAAAATCAAACTGCCTATTTTACCTGAAAATCAGAAATCAAGTTATTTAATGAAGTGGAGAGTAAAGAATTGCCTACTGGCAGAGTTTCCTTGGACCTCTCTCAACCATGTCATTTAGTGACTTTCTTCCTTAGACAAAGCTCCTGGAGTTCCAGATCAGGCACTTAAGTGGTTACAGTGGAAAAAGTTAAAAACCTTCCAGATGTTGCATTCAAATTTTTTCAAATAAAGTTGGAAAGTTTCCTTCAGTATTCATCGACTTTAGATTTTTTGGCGTGCGGGTGTGTGTTGTGTCTTCATCTTGCTTTTTCTTTTCCCTTCTCTCCTGGTTTAACATTAATTTATTGTATAGAGTAGAAGGGAAATGATGTTTCTGATTTTGCAGCATTGTGTTTTGTTAGCTGAAAAATACTTCCATTTAGAGATATTTGGTGTGTATTTCTCTCTCTGTTTTGTTGTTTTTTTGTTTTTTTTTTAAACTGCTTTCCATACGTATTTCTACACTAGTAATTCATCAGATTGAATACTTTAGAAAGAAAGAATCAGTCAGGTCTGTTTTGTGTGTGGCTTTGTTGTTTTGCAGATTTAACATGAGAATTATATGTATATCAGAAAATACTTTTGCTTTCAAGTGCACTCATACAAATACAGTAAGCCTGATGCTACTTATCATACTACCGAAGTGGCAAGCCAGTGATTTTAATAATCAGGCTTCCCAAAGAAGCGTTTTCAGTCAGAACCCAGCTCCCCTCCAGTGTCCTGACTCTGTGATGAGATAACTGACTTTTGTTTCCACCCGCTGGCTCTCTGTTAACATCGTTGACGTAAGTAAGGTCCTTGTGCTGGACTATGTGGGGGTGAAGGTTTTTTCTGTCGAAATGCAGAAATTAACAGCGGCTCATCTTCTGTTTTCATATATACAACTAGTGTTAAGTATCTCTGAGAAGTATTCAAAACAGCAGGATAAGAAGTTGAATGAATAATTATTCTTTCTTTTCCTTCCATCTCTAGAACAAAGAAAGAATTATGCACGAGACAGTGCCAGCAGCATATCTGAAACGTCGCAGTATCATGTAGAGGTGAGACAACGAGTGATATACCAATTATAGCTTTCAGTTGCATGCAGTTATTTTTGCCTACATGATTTTTGAGGATACATATGCTTGAAGGCATATACAGCTTCCAAAATATCCTGTCAGCCCAAGATCACTTCAGAATAGATTACACTGAAATGTCTCAAATTCTATAGCTTTGCCATAATGAGCTGAAATTTTGATGTAGAAGAACGTAAGTAAAGTTGTGTGTAGTTTGGCAGACGGACAGGACTTCTCAATGGGATATCAGTTCAATGTGTTATGCTGCCCTGTCTCTGAACCTGGCTTGTGGCAAGGATGAGGTAGAGCTGGAAAACCCTGTGCTGTTGACGAGGCACACTGGATGATATTTAAAACGAATACTTTGATCAGTTATAATCAGCAGAAGTGACAGAATATTCAGAAAGAGCTGAGCATTAACCCCTAAAAGCCCCGTTAGTCTACTGTGTAGTAGTTAAACATATTCTGCCTGCACAGATTCTTCCCCAGTGTGAAGTGCAAAGTATGTTACTTCCTGTCTTGAGCTGCTTTGCAGAATTACTGCATGCTGCTGTCCTATTTTATACAGGAGTAGATGTATTTAAAATATTCAGCAAAGTAAACCTGGGTGCCCATATGTAGCCTGTTAAGCACTTTTGGATGCACTGCCTCATTCTGTAGTCTTACTTTGGCACAAACTTTCTCTCACTGCCATCAGACCACTATCACGGGTTAAGCCAAGTCTTGAAAATACCATAGATTTTCAGCTCCTTTTTGCTGGGTTTTAAATTAGCTGTAAATTGTGAGATCATATGCAGAGGAGTCTTAATTTCAAGTGCTTCTGTCCTGTGATCAGCTTGCAAATAAATACTTGTGTTGCTACTAATTGTCTGTTTATTTTTCTTTGGTTTCTTTGTAACAGTTTTGGTACTGTACTGGCATAAAAATTAGTACTTCTATTTGGAGTCTAAGTATTCCTGTGTGAGCAGCCAGTAGAGAATTTGTTTCACTTTATTTCTTTTAAATAATTATATGCAGCTTGTATCTACTTTCTTGTCTGTCATTACTAAGTGCTGTTTTCATGTAAGAGAAAAAAATCACACTTAATTTTTCTTATTTTTCTTTTATCTTTTTTTTTAAAGTTATTTAGAAAATAGATGGACAGGCATAGATTAAAGTTGGTTCAGCTTGAATGAGTGTAACCAGGTCTTCAATAAGATTGTGAAGCTGGATTTATGCCTGGATAAAATGACATAATTTTATGGGTTTTCTTGCATGGTTGGCCTGTTGAAGGAGAAATTGTCAGAACTATAGTGACAGGGAAGCTGTTTGAGGGGATGTCTGCGAGGTAGTATTTAATTTCTAGACCATTCATTGAATCTGGAGGATATTCCAAATTGATGGTGAGAAAAAGTAGTTAGTATACTACATTTCTACTGTGATCTGCATAAAAGAAGTGACTAGCCTGTCCATAAGGTATCCCAGTCAGATGCAAGCCCATCACAACTCTGGAAGGGGTAAGGACACTCCAGGTCAGGGTGGTGGTGCAGGTACATTGGCAGGGGTGTTTCTGGGAAGCTTCTGCGGATGCTTCCTGGATTCAGCTTGCCAAGAGAGACAGGTTTTCATTCCTCAAGAAAGCTAATTAAATACTCAGGGTTTAATTCTACCTTTGATACCTGAACAATGTCAGAATATGCCTTGAAGTCTAATCATTTACTGTAGTGAGGAAATGACAGTGGATGACAAACAGTGAGTTACAAAAATCAGTTGACTTAAAATGACATTATGGACAAAACAACCTGTCTTATGGCTTATTGGTGAGATCTGTCATGTACAAAGGCACATTTATTCATGAATAATTTGTATTGCTATTTTCTGGCAATTTGAATACTGACACTGCTGAGCAATAGGGAAAATTACAATTTTTTTTTTTTTTCAATGAACATCCCATTCACTAGCACTTGACCACCTTTGTTCTGGACCGAAAAGAGGCAATGATTACAGTAGATGATGGAATAAGGAAGCTGAAATTGCTGGATGCCAAAGGCAAAGTGTGGACTCAAGATATGATTCTTCAAGTGGATGACAAAGCTGTCAGTTTGGTGGACTTGGAATCAAAGGTAAGATCTGTGAGTGGCAGTCTCATTTTCAGAGAGAGAGAGAGAGAAAAAGGGAATGGGCAGAAAAATGATGTATGTGAGATTTGGTATTTTAATTAGCTTATTATCACTTTCCTTTTTTAACTCATGCAGCTTTTCTGAGATCAGGACACTGTACAGTAAAGTGGTGGTTTGTGTTTAATTTTGTTTTGTTTTTTTTCTCTTCCGGCAGAACGAACTGGAGAATTTTCCTTTAAGCACAATTCAGCATTGCCAAGCTGTGATGAATGCATGCAATTACAATTCAATTCTTGCATTAATATGTAAAGAACCAACCCAAAACAAGCCCGACTTGCATCTTTTCCAATGTGATGAAATTAAGGTAAGAGAGTAATGGAAGTCTGTTATGACTTATTTGAATAGGGGAAACTTTATGAATGGGCAAGTACAGTGGATAAAATCAAATTACCTGATTCATAGAAAATAATTCTCTTCTTTTATTCTTACAAATATGCTTTAAGTTTAATGCACTTATGATATAGACACTACTTAGAGTATGTTAGTAAATGTAGTGTATGTCTTGCAAGACAGTAGTCCAGTATGTAAGCTGAATCCTTAGTGCATGTTCAAATATGTCATTACTGTAAATATTGATTGTTGGGCTCTGTAGCTGTTCATTTAGATTTGCAAATGAGTAAAGCTCTGGAATATGTGTATGATTTGCATTCATGCTTCTGAAGAAAATTGTGTAAAATACTTTGAGTTATCTCAAAATTATCTTATAATGTACAAAGAACTCAACCGAAACTCTGAGTCTTACCTAGTCTTTCCCCTTTTTTAATGTATTCTGCAATACTTTTTTATTTCCAAGGTTATAAATTTTAATTTCTGTCAGTTACTTTACATAATTGGTATTTCTTTAAATTCCAATTGATAATTTCATGGGGATTTTTTAATTCCTTTGTAGTAGTTCATATAGTTGTCTTAAAACAACAGATTGCAATTTGAAGTTGGTATAGTGAGAGTAGTGTGAAGATGACTGGCTAATTGTGTGATTTGTTGCAAAGAATTTGCTGTTTCAGTGGAAACTGGGATCCTGTGAGAAGTTCAGGTGGCATTGTTAAATAATGCAGGGATCCTTTTTGAGGTCTGGTTGGACCCAGCTTCCCAAAGTGTAGAGGCGGTCTCTTTTCTTCAGTCTTTCATCTTTTGAAGTTGTTCTTCTGTGTACAAATAAAAATGCAGAGCACATAAGCATGACTTGGAAGTTCAGGATCCCCTTTTTCTTCTGAGGTATTGTTTGACTCTGTGACCATACTCTAGGTTTTGTTCCTTACCCATGAGACTGGGCTGGTTTTGAAAGGTTAGGTCTTTCTCCCTTGTCTTTTTCCTGCTTTTGATTAAATTTACCATGAACCTCAGGAGCCTCTGCAATAAAAAATCAGTCAAAATCAGTAATATTTGGGGCATTCAATATTTTCTAAACAAAAAATTGTTGAATAGTAAATATCAAGAGTATGATTAATGGAATTTTTCTGAGTTTAAGTTTCTCAAATCCTCTTAAGTTTTTTCTGTTAATACTTTAACCTTAATGTATCCCTCATCCATATTCTGTAGTGCAGTTCATTATAGCCTGAGAAGTCCCTTAATCCCCTTGGATCCTAAATTCAACAAAGTCTTCTGGTCCCTGCACAACCTACATATTCCTCACCAAAAGTTACATACTTCTCCGTTATGAGGATACTAAGAAAGACGTGGACCTTCTAGAGTGAGCTGACAGATTTGGGTTTTGACAACCTGTGTAGGAAATTAATTTGTCAGCTGAAGACCTGTAACAGAGCATTCTAAATCCTACGAGAAACTGTGACCTATTTAACGCAAGATCTATTAAAATAATGCCTTAGACGTGCATCAAAATTTCACTTGTGGGCCCCTGGTCGAGGCAGACTGCAGTTATAGAGAGGCAGGAGCCTACAGATTAGGAAATGTTCTGAAAAATTCATCTTCTGTTACATCAAAGACAAATTGGAGGCTATCATTATTTCTTAAAGGAAACTGTATCCCTACAAGTTACATTCCTAATCCTTTGTACTGCTACCATCTGTAGTAGTTTTGCTGCTACTATCTATAGTAGATTTTTTTAATGGTACGTCTTTCCCCTAACATCCTTGAGAAAAACAAAAATGATGTACACAGAGGGGAAAAAATAGCTTATGCAATAATGGTTGACTTGAGATAATTACAGCTGTTCAGAAAATTTTGGTAACTAGATGACATACTCATCTGATAATAATGCTTGAGATGGGAACATTGACAAAAATACCAACTCCCAGACAATAGCATTATGTGTTTCTTTGTTCTGTTTGTGTGTAAAATAATTTATCACAGAACTTTTAAATAAATGGGATTTGGTAAGGAGTTCTGGAATCTAAAGATGCCCTAAAAAAAGTTCATGATGAGATATATTTATTTTGTATATCTGGATAGTCTAGCTGATAACTGATGGTTTCTTCTTCTGTCTCTTTAGGCTAGCTTTATTCATGAAGATATTGAAAGTGCAATCAGTGACAGCAAAAGTGGGAAACAAAAGAAGAGGCTGGAAACACTGAGGTAAAAAACTAACTTCTTGGCAGCATATAAGATCATCAAATAATGCTACAATATTCAAAAGCTCTCCAAATCTGCCTGCTGTTTTTTGATCTCTTTTGCTAGTTGATAATATACTTCCAAAACCATGTGTAGAGGCCTTGCTTTAATAATTATCTCATGCTCTCTCAATTTATAGCATCACTCTTAGCTTTCCCAATTACACCTTAGTGGCAGGGGGGGGACAGCTGACATCAACACCACTTGCCAGAGAATAGCATTGCATGTCTCAGTTCTGCATATGGGTCAAGTAGTTCCAAATTTAAATTAAAAAAATAAATGCCCCGTAACTCCAAGTAAATAAGATTACAATAAAAGGTTTTGGGATCTAAAGATGTTAAATAAAACAGCAATTGAAGACTGAATAATCTTCCTGCCTGCCTGTTTAACGATGTTGAAGACTCCTTGTTTCCCTGGTAGCAAAAGCTTCTCTACCAGTAGGAAAATGTGGGGGAAAAGAGTTCTCTTGGGTTCAGGGATTATAAAGACATGAATTTAAGGTGAAAATCTAGCTTTTAAACAGTGGTGTGGGGAAGGGATGGGTTATGCATATGACAGGAGTTGGGTGTTTTTTGTCTGTTGGTATTAAGTTGCAGAATGACTTCCAAAACCTCTTTCTTTATGGTATTTAAAACTACACTAAGAACTGGAAAATTGGAAAATTGCAGATAGGAACATTGATACATTTGTATCAAGACAGGCCACTGCTGTAAAAAGGAAAATCAGCCAGGAAATCTAGTAGCCTTTGTTGGTAGGGTTTTAAGAAACAGGTGATTGGCAACCTGTCACATTTAGGGACTAGATACTCAACTTGTGATGGCTGAAAGGTAACTTCTAATGAAAACTTTCACATAAAATGGAAATCCAGCCAGTAAACTGCATGTGGTGGTAAAAATGCCACCTACTAAACCCAAGCCACTGAATTTACCTGTGTAAACTGGCAGGTCTCTAAACATCATGTTCTGTGGCACTGCTTGGGAATTTCCCGTGTGGCCAGGTGACGAGGATTTGCTAACCCCATCATGGAGCAAGTTTCCTACTGTGTTTAACATATTTACACATCATGGTCTTGAGTACTGCTCACTTAACGAGTCCATAGTATGTTCAACAGTAGAAGAGGTCCTTGTGAAGCCTCCTTGTCTTCTCTGATTAAACACTAGAAAATAGAATGTTTTTCCTTCAAGTGTCGCTTGTGGGCTTTTCTTCCGTTCGTCTAGGATGATATCCAAAGCTGAAAGCACCATCCCACCGCCGCCGCAGGCGCCCGCCCCGGTGCCACCAGGGACCATCACCCAAGTGGACGTGAGAAGCCGTGTGGCGGCGTGGTCTGCGTGGGCCGCTGAGCAGGGGGAGTGTGAGTATTTCTGGGAGCCCGCTGCCGCATGGCACAGTGGCAAACAGTTGTTCTGGGCAGTAGATTTTTATGATGCTCGGTAAGAACAAAAATAATTTGGAAAGAGAACTTTCGTAAAGATTACAGTAATTGAATCCATATACAGAAATGGTTGTACACGGTCACCCCTCTGTCCTCACTGAGAGCAGACAGGATTATTCTTCCAGTCTAGTTTGAAATGCCCCAAGCCACCATTGCCTGATCTGGGGAATAAGACCTGACTGTCATAATCTAACTTGTCATTTACTTGCACTTATCCACTTTCTGAATTTCTGTTCAGAGCTGCTTTTACTTGTTTTTATCTGGGTAGGGGTATGGGCTACTGATTTTAACCTGGGCTTTTTTGTGAGCGTAGTAACATTCACAGTAACCAGTACTGTCATAACTCTAGTAATTTAACGATGCCCTCTTCAGTAATAGGGAGAGCGTAGGCCAGGTATTTCAGACAATTAAAAAATATAATCATGGATTAAAAGGTGACTAGAGATCAGCATTATTTATTTAGCCTGTATGGCTAAACTAGTTGTTTTTTTTTTTAAAACCTTAACCAAGGAATTCAGTAGCATTTCTGAGAGGTTTGGATTTTTTTTATTTGGTGGGATTTTTTTTAAATCTCTAATGGAAACATTTTTATTTTGATCAGATTTCTTTGAAAAAATGCTCTTTAGAAACAATAAAGCTCCTTCTGTAAAACAGACTCTATTAAGGTTAAGGTGAGGCCTCTTTTTGTTGGTTTGTTTTTTAATAATAGATACTAAATTTTAGAATTAATAGTCATTAACCATGGAGTCTTTATTTTTGGTTTATTAAGTTATGTTTATATCACTTAACAAAGTACACAACTATGCAAAGAAAACAACGAAAAATGTTCAGAGAATTCTGTAATGTTAAGAATGTTTTCATCTACTAATCTACAGTATTACATTTATCTTGAGTAAAAGCTAGCTTGTTCTTCTGCTTGGCTTCTCCTCACTTCAGAGAAGTTTCATTAGTTTGTCAAGTGTCTTGCTAGACCACTTGTGGATCTGAGTTCCTGCAGTTCCTTTTATTCCACTCATGTGGATCTTTTCTAAAACATATTTATTAAAATCCCACCTGTTAACAAATGCAATGCAGTACTTAGTGTGACTTAAAAATGCAAAACTTATCATTTCTCAAAATGTTAACCTGTGTTCTTTTCAAATAAAAGTCACTGACTCTGTCCATTGTTATTTGGAAATACAAGTTCTATCACATCATTACCTCCCATTTTTATGTTGCCAGACTTGGCATCCTGTGTTGCTAATTACCTTTTACATCAAAATTGTCTTCGAATTCATTGCTACACTGTTGCTTACTTCTGATGGAGTAGCTTTCAGCATACTTTACAAAATGAGGTGATTTCTTGTTCCATTCTGTTTATAATCTGCCACTTTCTGCTGTAATTTTTTGATTTAGACCCTGGTACCATACTTCTGTGGTTAACTTCATTTATGCAACTAAGTTGACTGAGAGCATACACCTAAGCTTTTTTGTGAGACTTGGCAGGATCAGGCATTAGGGTGCAAGATTTTCAGGTTGTGTGGAGTCCTTGCAAAGTAAATGTTACAAACAGTTTTGCCCCATCTTTTTCTTACAGGAGTATGGTTTAAAGCATAAGCTGTATAGGAAGTGTTGGTTACTAATTTCGTATATATGGATGTCTTATTCGCTTCTTCCCTTTTCTGCAGTTGAAAAACATAGACAGTACCATGATCATGAAGAAACAGCAGAGATGATAGCAGCCAGGATTGACAGAGATGTTGTAAGTGAGAAACTACAAACGATATTGCTTAATGTCTGTGAAATTTTTGAGCCCTATTCATGGGAAGACTTTTTCCACATGGGAATTTCAGTGCTGCAGGAAAGTTTTCCAGGCAGCCTATGTTTGTGTGTTAGACCTAAAAATGAATAGTAGGGGTTTTTTGAAAAAAGGAAAAAAAGACTGAATGTTGATGTAAAATTTTCTGCTGTGAAAAGCTAGAAATATGACAGTGATTTTACGCAGTAGACCAAGTTGATCAAACTAGAAGGATAAAAAATTTCATCAGTTTAGTGGGACTTATATATGCGCAATATCTGGAAAATAAACATATGGTCATTTCTGAAGACAAGTGGACCATGTATATGTATAACCTAAACTTTTCTTGCCTATGAGCAACAACATTGGCAAGTCCTATGATGTATGCAATATCAAATATTGCCCCATTTCTCAGTTGTAACTTTCTATTTTTCTATTATGCTGTTGCCCTCAGCAACATCAGAGGGTCTTGAGGAAAGCATGTTGGGACCTGCTGAATTAGTCTATATGTGTTTTCCCCAGGGGCTCATTCATTCTCCTCCACTTGCTTTTTGAAAACAGTCCTTCAAAGAGCACTTGATAAAACTACATTCTGACATTCAACAAATAGCTTAATACTTTGTACTAAAGGAGGTTATGAAGTTATACTGTTTAGGAAAATGCTGTCCATTCAAATAATTAGAATTTTTTTATATGCTGTGAGAGAAAATGTAATGTGTGAACAAATTGTGTAATT
Organism: Cariama cristata; assembly: GCF_000690535.1. Lineage (NCBI taxonomy): Eukaryota > Metazoa > Chordata > Aves > Cariamiformes > Cariamidae > Cariama > Cariama cristata. The sequence goes on from NW_009611275.1 coordinate 16,166, forward strand.
GCAATCTGAATTTAATAATCTTTTTGCTTATATTTTAAAACTTCCAGTGGCCCTAAGTTTTTAAAACTCTAAGATTTAAAATACTTTACAAGTGTGTAAAGTTAAGAACATAATGGATCAAAATATGGAATGTTCTAGCGTGAACTTTGTTACGAGGAAGCTGTTGGTGTCTGAGACTGTGGTCATTTTGATTTCTGGAGTATTTCTGCTATAGAGTCTGTAGAGAAACTGTTACTTTACTTTTCTTTCATAGCAAATTCTGAACCATATTTTGGATGACATTGAGTATTTTGTTACCAAACTTCAAAAAGCTGCTGAAGCTTTTGCGGAACTTTCAAAGAGGAAGAAAACTAAGAAGAGTAAAAAGAAAGGACCTGGAGGTAGGAGTTCTTACTGCACAGAATTCTGTTTCTCTAATGAGCAGTGAAGTAGCTAGCAAATGTGTCTTTTGTGTTTGGTTTTTTTTTTTTCATGAATGTAGTGATTTTCTTTCACTATGAGCACAAAAATTCCTAAAAATTCCTACACGATATATTTTTAAAGGGAAACCTATAAAAATCATTTTCTTGAAGTTAGTGGGGAGTGACTAATTAGAGATGTGGCTGCAGAATATGCCCACTGTCATGGTTCTATAAATTTATTATGTATTTTTGTGTTTACTGTATCTGTATTATTTATGGAAGTTATATACTACATGAATGGATATATAAAAATCTCATTTTCTTCACCAGAGGGAGTTCTTACACTCCGTGCAAAACCACCACCCCCAGATGAATTTGTTGACTGCTTCCAAAAATTCAAACATGGCTTCAATCTTCTGGTAAGTGACTGCTGGTGGATATCATGGTGTGAGGCATGCAATAACAGTTTTTTCCTGGGAGAACTGGTGTTAAGTATAACACGATCTTTGTTTTCCCTACCACTACAAATTAATTTGACACCATTTCCCACAGCATTCTTCTGGAGAAACTGACTGCTTATGGCTTGGATGGATGTACCCTTCACTGGCTAAAAAAACTTGGCTGGATGGCCAGGCCCAAAGAGTGGTGGTGAACGCAATTAAATCCACTTGGCAGCCGGTCACAAGTGGTGTTCCCCAGGGCTCAGTACTGGGGCCAGTTCTGTTTAATGTCTTTATTAATGATCTGGACAAGGGAATCCAGTGCACCCTTAGTCAGTTTGCAGAAGACACCAAGTTGGGTGGGAGTGTTGGTCTGCTTGAGGGTAGGAAGGCTCTACAGAGGGAAGTGATTGTCCCCCTGTACTTGGCACTGGTGAGGCCACACCTCGGATACGGTGTTCAGTTCTGGGCCCCTCACCACAAGAAAGACCTTGAGGGGCTTGAGCGAGTCCAGAGAAGGGCAATGAAACTGGTGAAGGACCTGGAGCACAAGTCTGATGGGGAGCGGCTGAGGGAGCTGGGGGTGTTTAGTCTGGAGAAAAGGAGGCTGAGGGGAGACCTTATCACTCTACAACTACCTGAAAGGAGGTTGTAGCGAGATGGGTGTTGGCCTCTTCTCCCGAGTAACCAGTGATAGGACAAGAGGAAATGACCTCAAGTTGCACCAGGGGAGGTTTAGATTGGAGAGTAGGAAGAATTTCTTCACCAAAAGGATTGTTAGGTGCTGGAACAGGGTGCCTAGGGAAGTGGTAGAGTCACCATCACTGGAGGTATTTAAAAGACGCGTAGATGTGGTGCTTATGGCCATGGTTTAGTGGTGGACTTTGGCAGTGTAGATTTACACTTGGACTCAATGATCTTAAAGGTCCTTTCCAACCTAAACATTTCTAAGATTCTATGAATTTGGGTGTCAGCTTTGCTGCATTAATTTTCCTATGTCTTATTCCACTACTATGAATTGAAGAACTAAAATTATGGTGAAAGATGAAGAGGAGAAGGAAGAATCAGGAACATGATGGATTTGCTTTGTAGTTATTTTTAAGTTGGACTTTCTTGCATGTTCCTGCTATTCCAGAGAGTGTGGATGCTTTATTGTTGACGCCGCTGAGGGAGCTGCAGAAGGTCATCTTGTCTTTGGGAATGCATTAATCAAGTTTTCTGCCTTCTGCCTAACTTTTCTGGTACCTTGTCCACATAGAGAAACCTTGTGGGTCTTAAATGCCCTACTGCTGCCAGCCATGCAGAAATGGTCATGCCATCCAGGGAATTGTGAGCCTGAGTTTGTGTTGTCTTGGTCTCCACTGCTCTTTCAGAAGGAGCAAGTTCACAAGTATCCTCTTCAAGAATGCTGATATACCTGGAAATGTAATCTTCTTTGGTCCTTGGCTGACACACAGGAAAATAACTCAGCTGATACTTGACTGATCTTGGACTTTCAGCTTTGCATTCTACATCCAAGGTTGAACTGAGGCAAGAGCAAGGCTGGCTACCTCTGGCCTAGGTTGGCCTTTGAGCTTTGGGATGCTGCTCCTCAAGTTCTCTGCACAGTGACTAGATGAGTGTATTCTTTTTCAGCATTGTTGTGTTTCTTCTTTTCCTGGTTTCATAAAAAAAATTTCTAGGAACGTCTGTGGGGATCATGGCTCTGTTGCATGCTTGCCAACATCACCAGCTGTGGCCTTAATTTAGTTTTATTCAGCTATGCCCATCAGACTCTCTGTGCTTATTGCTATCATTACATAGGACCTTTCTGGCCTCAGAACACTCCATCCGAAAAATTGCTACTGCTTTATAGGTTTTCAACAAGCAATTCAAGGCTGATTCAAGAGCTTTTTCCTGGCATCTCCTCTTTTGCAAGTGCTACTAAAGGAAGGCAGCAAGTGGGACACCTTCAAAGCATTTACTTTCAGATACTGACTGTCCCTTCCAATTGCTGGGGAAGCTATGCCAACAGAGAAAATTGTTCTTGCATTCATTGAGTCATTATCTCTTTTATTCCTTTTGGGGAATGAATTCTGGTTGCAGGGCTGTAGGAGATATTTAGAAATGTTAAAAATATATATATTTTTAAAGCCCTATATCAAATACTGTGATTCTGACCTTAAAGTATTGTTGTTTTGGGGGAGACATATGTCTTAGAACATGCTGATCCTTCTCAGTAATAGTGCTTGTAATGTTCAATTTTCTGTTCTTACTTCTTACCAAGTTCTGCATTTAAACTAGTTTTTCACCCAAGAACAATGTGTGCATCTTTGAATCTTTATCTTCTGTGCAGGAGAAGAAGTAGTTCTTGTTTTGGTGCTCAGCAGCATCTAACACCTGGTTTCAAATGTTGCTCTTGAAGAGCTGTGCAGTAACAGTGGTTTACTTCAGCATCATTGCAGGAGCCACAAAAGCCTGAAATTTCAATTCCTGGTATTTTGTCAAACATGGAGAACTACATAAAATGAAGAGTCTAGTTTAAAAATAAAAGGAGTAACTAGAAGAATAAAATCTTTACCAGTAGAATGGAAACTGTTTTAAAACACTGTGCTGGAAGCTTCTAGAAAATGCCTACCATGTGTCAAAAAAACTTTAGAAAGACCAAAAGAAAGTTGTTATGACTAGAGAACAATGTATAGCAAGTTATTAGCAGTAAAAACACATCCTCCTCCTTTCTTCATTGTCAGGCGGACTCTGGAAGGCTAGATGTAAAAGTAGAATTAGGCTAGCCAAAAGCAGTTCGAGGAACAGATGGCAGGATGCAATAAAAGCTACTATAACTTTTTAAAACACATTCTGGAATGCTTCTTACTTCTGGAGCCTGCAGGGCCAACAGGCAATCAGTAAATAAAAGAAATCCTTCAAGAAGCTGTATCAGAGAAAGTATGCAATTTTTTTTTTTTTTTGTGCATATATTTACTTGGAAAAGCTTGATAGTGGACAATATGTTCATGAAAACCGTTTTTATGGGGAGCACAAGAGATTATCTGTTTCAAATTGAAGAACTGGTAATGGGTTAAAGAACAGCAAATCAAAATGGCAAGTTTCAGGCAAGTGAATAGAAACCCTGTTTGAATGGGTACCGCTCATCCATCTAGTCCAAAAACTAACTTGGCAAACCACTCAGTATGGTGTGTAACCTCTCTCAAACTGCCTTTCTTCCAGAGGAAGAGAAGTGGTTAAGGTAATGTTGACAATCTTTAAAGTCATTCCAAGGATCTGAGACAACCAGGTACCCTTGAGGTACCCACACACAAGATGCAGTTTGTAGGCAGGTATATTAAATTGAGGGAGAAGCAAACGTGCATTTCGCAAAACAAAATAATGTCTACAAATCCATCAGTTCTTTGATTTTTGTTTCTTTGGATTTCCAAAAACACATCCAGCAAGGTTGCACACCCTGAAGTTCTTAAAGAAACTGAGCTACTATGAGGTTAAATGTAGCTTCTTAGATTCTTATTTACTGAAACAGAAAACAAATTACAGGACTAAAAGGCCAGTTCTCAAAGTGCAGTAAATTCAGCACTGAAGTCCCACACATGCCTCTGCAGAGGCCTTTGCTGTCCAACATATTTACAGGCGTTCTGGCAAATGTGGATCGTAAAGTCTACAAATGTAGAAATATCTCATGATAGCCGATAAAGTGGCAGATGAAATTCAATAATGATAGATAAGAGAGTCATGGACAGGTAGGGAAAAATCTCATGTATAAAACAAATCAGAACAAAATGTTGATGTAATACAGATTCCTGTGGGAACTTCATCAGTGTTCAGTGGTGATCAACCAAGCAAATGTTAAGAACCATAAGGAAAAAAAGAAAATTAACAAATGAAGGGCATCAATATGCCATTATGTTCCCTGGCCTTATTTTGTTCCCAGTGTAGCAAAATTTAAGAAGGTACAAGGAGGACAAAAATGCTCAAAAGAATAGTAATAGTAGCTTGGAAAAGACCAGAGGAAGAATGTAATGAATCTGTAAATGGTTATGAGCATCACTGGAAAAAGCGAGTAGAAAAGAATTGCTCAGTTTTCATTTAGAGAAGAAATCCAGAATACTAATGAAACTAAGAGGTGGCAAATTTCCAAAGAAGATGCTGCTCTACAAAGCATATAATTCAGTTGCGGAACTTCTTGTTTTGCACAATAGGTGCTAAAGATACACATGGATTCAAAAGTAATTGGATGAATGAACACTTGCACTTAGTGGGTGTTGCAGCCAAAGCACTGGGCTTAGGCAGACCTGTGGCCTGACCAGAGATGGCCATTCTTATTGAAGTATTTATTGTCATAAAAATCAAATGTTTCTTAGAATGTGTCATTTTCCCATTCCTTCAGGCCAAATTAAAGTTCCATATCCAGAATCCTAGTGCAGCTGAACTGGTTCATTTTCTCTTTACTCCACTACATATGGTAAGGTTTATAATTTTCTCAGTGTTTTCTTCAGAACTCTTGTATTTATATACTCTGTAACCTTTTCAAGGATAACAAGATTGAAATGTTGTGTCCCTGGACAATAACTAAGGAGAAATGTGTGTATCTCAGGATAAGGTTCTCTTTAGAAAATAATTTATATCCTTTTCTGCATATATTCTCATCTATTAAAGATATTTATTTAAATGATCTTTAGCTTTGTGTGTTACAGTTTGCCAGTATAATTTTTAAATAACAATTAAAGACTTGTATACTTTGCGTAACGCAGGAGGAGAGTAGAAGGCATAGCCACATGTCTATTTAATGGAAGTATGTGTGGTTTTGATCAGTAGAGCAAAAATAACATTGCCAAAAGTGGGTCTAAATATAAAATGGTTGGTGACCAGAACAGCAGTTCTTCTGCAATAAATGGTTTCATTAATCTGTAAGATGTTAAGACATGTTGTTAGCTTCCCAGAGTTTTTGGGGTGGGGGTGGTGCAGGGTGGGTGTGGTTTTGTGAGTAATAAATGTTTCTTAGCAGCACTCTAGGTAACTTTATATTCACAGCAACTTCCTTACTGACAATGAGTATGTTATTTGTATTATTTTAATTCTTGGATTTAGGTGGTACAGACAACAGGAGGTCCAGAGCTTGCTGGTACAGTACTCAGCCCCCTCCTAACAAAGGATACTATAGACTTTCTGCGATATACTGTCACCAGTGAGGAAGGACAGTTGTGGATGTCATTGGGTGACACATGGACCAAAGCCAGGTGAGAAAACACCTTTGCATATTTTAGAGATGAGCTGTAAACTGGAGTTTATTGACACAATCTTAACCAGGTTATCCACTCCTCAATAAACTCAATATTAATTTGTTAGGCTTTGGACACCTTAGAACTGTTTTTTGAAGGTTTTGGAAAGGAGCTCTGTAGCCTCAGTGGGATTCAGGAGTTGTCTGATTTTAGAGGTCTCAAGGAGAGAGAAAATGCAGACAGAAATTTTTGTTTTGTCCATGTTATCAAGAACCTCTTGACATAATCTCTTGCAATCATCTTTTCTGAACTGTGCCTTCCATGTTTCCAGTTGTTTTTCACCATTATCTTTCCAACTCAGCTATCTGGAGTTAATTAAAATCTATTTGAAGAAGTTGTAATAAAAAGTGACAAAATATTGAAGAACAGGATACAGATTTCTATTTTCCATTTCCCAAAATTATCAAAAGCTAAAAGTTTACAATGTTTTCACCTCTTCAAAAGCATCATAATGCTATAAAGAAAATGCTTATAATTTTTAAACAATGTTTATTGGCTGAACCGTGTTACATGTGCACACCCTACATATTGCACTTAATGGATTCACTATTATGGTTAGGCTTAGCTAAAAATTAACTATTTTATGCATTTGTTGTTTTTGAGGTAAGTATATGGTTTGAAATCGCTTAGGTAGATAGAACAAACAAAAGAAAAAATTTAAATTAGCAAAGTGCGTTTTAACTCTGTAATCTGTGGTAGATGAGTACATTTCATGATGAATAAGTATGCAATCACTTGGGCTGGAAAAGCATCATGTATTTTGTGTTTATTCATCCTTGCTCTTTGATTTCTAATTGGAACATAAACATCTACCAAGCGGATTTCTTTAATTAATTGATTGATTTTAAAGTAGTTTTGCTGATAAGGAAGACTGCATGGAAAACCCTAGAGCATGGAGTAACAAGCATCCTCAGAGTAGGTAGAGTGATGTACAGGTCTTTCCCTTCCTTGATCTCAGTCTGCTGCAGGACCAGGAATGTCCAAATTCGTCCTTTGGGCCTATCGTTTGGCCTGCTACTACAAAATGAGCTGGACACAGGAATTGCAGCTCCTTGTGATTGCCAGAGAGCTTACCCCAGCAAAACACCATTCGCTTGCCTTCACCTGCTTCAAGCTCTGCTGACTTCATAGCAGCTTGTGGTGAGACTGGCAGTGCAAATTGCCTCGTAGCATTGGAGCCCCGTGCAGGGAAAATGGATCACTGCGTGAAATGATGGCCTCCTTGTCTCGGGAAATATCATCATCATTCATTTAGTCCGTCCTGAAAAAAAGTTTAAAGAAAAGTGAAGTAGCTCATGTTGGGCAATGAAGAATGAAGGACCTGTGCAGATTATAAATGATGGTCTGATTGATCTCAGTATCCAGAGGTGTGGTTTAGCAGGAGAGGTGAATGATAAAACTCGAAGGTTAATGACCTAGCTCAGGCCTGCTTATGTCCTTAACGGCAGGAGCAGTTTCTTTCTGCAAGGCACAGCAGGGAGCATAGTTGTGTTCAATAAATGTTTTCTGCTGATTTTCTGTGTTCTAGCACTATTCTGCTTGTAATGTAATCCCAGCCTCTCCTCTATACTAATAAAAATTCTAAAGCATTTCAATTTTTAGGAAACCTATTAAACCAGTATTTGTATGGCCCTTGACAGAGATCTGTAATTTTCTTTTCATACAGAGCGGATTGGCCCAAAGACCATTTTATTCCACCTTATGTCCCCCGTTTCCGAAATGGATGGGAGCCTCCTTTGCTGAACTTCATTGGAACTCCAAAGGAGCAAGAACTCAATCATTTGGCTGAATCTGTGGCAAATGTTGCAGAGCAACAGCGGAAGCAAGAAATGAAAAGACTGTCAACTGAGGTAGGTTACCTGCAACGGCATTTTGTAAACCAGCTGAAGGCAACACCAACTGCTTCCTTCATAAAGAAAATGTTCTGTGACATTGTTGGAGTAACTGTGCTCCAATGTCTGCTACATCAGTGCAAGCTCATTATGTTTATATTAAAGTTATACGAAACCAAATACCTATTCAGCCATCAAAAATGCAATTAGGAAAAATACAAGGCTTTTGCCTACTGTTCTCCTTGAACTTGGTGCCCTTTCCCACCTCAGCTGGGAGAACAGTCCAAGCCCCTAAGGTTCAGTTTGATTCTAGGCCTGTGCTTTCAAATCCCATTGATTTTGATCATATATACTTCAGGCAGAATTTGAACCAAAGTGTTTCCAAATGTGCATTCATGCACAGGCACACAAACAAAAAGAAAAAAACCACCACTTTTTAGGAAATTTTGGATTTAAACTGCTTCTTCACAAATGTGGAATTTAATATTCCTTTCATTAATTTCTTGACACTTTCACTGTATTGCAAGATAGTATTCAGACTATATCAGAGTAATGCCATGTCAGGTAACTTAAGCCTACTTCTGAAAAACGACTGCCAATTAGAAGAATTATTGTACAGGAATATTTTCCCATCCTTTTCTCCCAAGAAATGTGATGGATTTAGCAAAAGATAGGTTATTCTATTTAGAGAATGGAAACATGCACCACCATCTAAAAACTTCAGAGAAACCAGAGTGTGTTTTCTGACCAACTCTATAGTCAGCGCTTTTGTTTCTCAACAAAGATTCTACCCCTTACTTTTTCAGCAGAGTTAGTCAGAAAATGTACTTTGATCTTTTTTGTGAAATTTTTAAGAATATATGTGGATTTGGTTGCTTCTTAATTAACAAAAAAATCTATTGCCTTTTTAAACATATAAAAGTTTTCATTTCAGAAGCTTTTTGTTGTTGGGAGGACATAAGCTTGAATTAAAAAATTTAATTTCTTTTTCTATGGTACTTTTAGTTTAAATCAAGTGTTAGATAGTCCAAGGTCCCCTGTTAGCAGCTGTGATACAGAAGTGCACTTAAGAATTTTCTAGGTTCAGTCCGTAGTCTTTTCTATCTTCCTCAAGCAATCTACACCAGTACAGTATTTGGAGTACCTCTTAACACAGTGATGCTGGATTTTATCTTAAATTTATAATACATGTAATATATATATTTTTATCTGTTAGTGAAAAAATGCACATATGGAAGAAGATTCAAGGGAAGGATTATTGGCTGTTATGGGATGGTGTTCTTGCAGATCTATTCTCTTATTGGAGGCAACAAAGCTTCCCCAGAAAAAGTTCATCACAACTGTCTATGGAAAGCTTGTCAAAATAAAACTCTTTTTAAGAAAATCTCCAGTAGTCATCAAAAAGAAAAAAAAAGTCTACTTAGCTATAGAGACAAACAAATTGGGTAACAAGTCTGCCAAGCAAAGGAGGATAACATGGTACCTATTTGTGTACTTAAAACACTGTTTGGCTTTATGCCTGACAAGATATACAAGAATAAATGTGTCAAAAACTAAGTTATTGCCAGTGATTCGACCAAAAAAGTATTTAGTAAACTTAATGGGCACAATAATGTGAAATATTGCTGTCAGTTCCTTCCCTAGTCATCTCCCGAAAAAGTCTCATCAAACATTGTCTCAGTGTTTCACTGCTGCTCTACATTTCCATGCAGATTGTTTTGTTTACCTTGTGCTGCTTCTAAATAATTAAAAAAACCCAACCAAACAAAATACAGTATTGAAAAAAGAGGATTAGTTTTTCTCTTCTGATGATTGTAAGGATTTCATTTGTTATTTATATATATAATAAGTTAAAACAAATTTGGAGTTGGAGAATATATTGAGGTATTTTGGTTGCTTCTGTTTCAGGGAGTTGATTTTGTTCTTTTTCATGGTGGTAATGTTGATTGGATTGGTAGTTATTTGTGCCAACTTAGCCTCTTTGTCTTAATCCTCAAAAGACCAAAAAAAAAAAAAATTAAAATATATATTCCAGTTCATTGAAGGTGTTTGTGTGCCTGGCACCTGGGGTATCTGGCCCTAGTTTCATGACTGTCACTAATTCCCACGTGGTCTTGGGCAAGTCATTTAACCTTGGTACCTTGGCTCCCTGCTGCTCAGCACGTCGCTAGGGGCAAAAGCAACTGAGCTGCTTAATAGCTGTGAAATGTTGTAGGTGCTCAGCTGGAAAAAGCTGTGCGAGTGCAAAATGCTATTTGTCTGCAGCAAAAGGACCACTCTGGAGTGGGTGATACCAGAATAATTATTCTTTCATAAGTCTGCTGTAACAGCTTGTTTAATGAAGAGCACTGGAAAAATAAGATGAGAATTTAAGTGTTTGTCGTCTTGCCGCTAATTGGCCTTGTGCCTTGCTGTGACATTACTCTCCTGAGGACCAAAGCTGTATGTCGGGAGCTGTGCCACGCTGGGAGTGGAGAGGGGGTGCATGTGGCTGCCCTCACTGCTGGGCAGGGACTGCTCTGGCATCTGGCAAAGTGCGTTGGATGATCCGACTCATGAGAAACTTTTTTTTTTTTCCTTTCCTTTCCTGAATCTTAAGATCTAACCACACACACAGCTCCCACCAGAGGGGTTTCAAGGTGGAGTCAGTTCAGCAATAAGGACTTCAAATGGCAGTGAAACAATGGGGAACTGGTGATAGAGAGTCCAGTGAGGCTAAGGCGATGCAAGTAATTTGTGTGTGAAGTAAAATGAGTTCTTCTTCCTGGATGTCTTTTGATGTAAGGTATAAGCTAGGTGACACTTGAGATTTTTTCAAAGAGGTCTTAATAATATAGTCTTAAAGAATATGCTATGTGTATGGGGAGTCTTGTGTGGTTTTAACTTCTTTTCATAAACCCTCAGCCCCATAGGCAAGTGTCTCTGGGTGCCACGTCAGATACTTGGATGTAGAAATTAGGTGGGTGGCTTTTCTGTAGCCACAGAGACAGAAAAAAATAAAGGCGAAAAAAACCAAACATCAAAACCCCCAAGAAAGTAGGCTTAGAAATTTGGCAATTTTTGATTAATCTCAGCTATGCTAACTTGTGCAACTGAATGGTGGTATATGGAAAAGATCCAGAATGAGCAATTTCAATATCGTAATTTTCAGAAATGAACTGCTTTGCTCATTTCTGTTTTAAAGGTAATCATAGTTAAAATAATTCTTACTTAGAAGCAGAGTATCGTTGCTGGATTTGAGGAGGGTTTTTTTTAAAGAGCTGCTGTTTAAAGAGAATTTCCTAAAGCCTTGAATATTCTTATATATGTGCTTGAGATAAATTGTGATTATTTTCCTTAATTAAAATCCTTAACTATACCAACTATTGCATTCCTTTTTGCATTTCTTCTTTGACTATAGTCATGCTCAGTGAGAGGGTGACATAAATGAACCACTTCATATTATGATCCTGCAGGAGAGCGATAATTTTGCTTGGGAGGTTTTATTTCTTATACAGAGTCACTGTTAGCTAGCTAGAGGTTTCTGACTTTAAGTGTACATTTAGAGCAAAAGCTCAAATCGGCTTCTCGGTGCAGTTTATTTTAAAGCCATTCAGCCACTGTTTGTAAGTTGTGTTGCTGTAGTGGTATCTGAGAGACGACATGGACCTTGCCCCAGAGAACTGTTTTTCTAAAGAATATCCACTGCAATATTAATGCAGTTGGATGACTTAGGATAGAAATTCTTTTATTCTTATCCTTTTGATCTCCCTGTTTACATATTTGAAATACAGAAGTTATTAACTTTTCATAGCAGAACCATGAGCACCTGAGGACGTGTGAATGCTGACAGGGACCCTGGGGGTGCTGGATTAAGTGAACTAGGCAGTGCTGCTGATGACACTAATCCACTTTGTGGCTTTGTTTCTTTTTTGTCTTCCAGCCTCCCAGTGTTCCCGACTACCCTCCGTCCGATGGGTATGCATTCAGTAACACAGCTTACAAAAGAGGGCCTCTGCTGGACCAAGGGGCGGCTGTTGCTGCCTTTAAGCAAACTGTTAGCCGACATGTAGATAGGTAACACTGAATCAGCGGCGTACGTGGTGCTGTGGATAACTGTCCCGACATTGCTATTGGGGTGGTGGTGTCTGTAATTGCCTCTGGTTGTGTCTGGAGCAGATCATTATTTCTATGAGGAAGTGATTCTGGTTAGCAGTGGGTATTCTGCTTTTGCTTCTATAAGGCATGTCATTAAGACTCTTTTTAGTATAATTTCTATGAAACTACCCTGTTTATGTATGCTGTTAAATCAATGCTTTTGTCAAAAATGATATAGTGGAATTCCAATCCAATTGAGAACACAGAATCCTCCTATTTGGGTTCAAATTTTATTTCTGCTTTGTTTCATGTCTTTAAATACACTCTTTGCTTTTTTCAGAGCTACAAAAAAAAAGACAAGTCTGCTCTGAGATTCACCTATCCTTGTTTCAAAAGACTGTTTGATTTGCTTAGCTGCTTGCTTAGTGCTCCATAGTCTCTTGCTTTTTTTTTTCTGGGCTGGTGTATAAATATCCACTTTCAGAACAGTAACTCCTTATTTCTTCCATTCTCTTTCAAATGTTACAGAAAATGCTTTGAAATGTTTATATAGCAACCAGTGTCTTTTTGCACATCCTCTTTCATTCCCTTCATTTTAGCCTAAATCCAAATAGCTTGACAAGATCAAATGCAGTGATCCTTGGAGTCTCAGCCTTGTCTGTGAGGAGAATTTATACCAGCACAAACTGTGGAAGTAAATTGGTAAAGCAGTGTTGGAATTTCTCCCCCATGTCAAACCATATTCTGTATACACCCTATGGACAGTATTTTGGCTTATGTGCCATGGAAGATGTTGAAGCTAAGTTTTTGGGATCAGATTGCTGGTTAAAACAGCTTTGAATATAACTCTCTTGATTAAAACCTTTGCATAATCCCTAGTTTTGAGCTATGTGCTAAAAGATCCTGTTGTTAATCTGCATGCAAACAAATTCCCGTGTGGTATGCAGGTTTAAGACTCGATTCTTTTCCTGAACTTTGGATTTATTCTTCATAACGACAGAAGTAGTAGTCATCTCTTAATCATTTTGTCAAACTTGGTTACTTTTTGAGTTCTTGTCTCAGGACCAGTCAGCTTGAAATCTAGATGATCTGTACTCTAAATTCCTTTCTGTCTTATCTGTAATGTGATAAGACCTGTTTTGTCCTTTTGGAGTAAGAGTATTCCATGTAAATGTTGTTGCCTCCTTTTCAGGTTTAGAGAATGAGTCTTATTACATTGAACTATTGATGATATCGGTGCACCTGGCTGCAACTGAAAGAGTCATCCAAGCCTCTTTCGTGGCGGGGGAAGAGAAATGGGTGTTTCTAAGAAGCAGTTCATGTAAGGTGAAATTAGTCTTTTGAAAGATATGAAATCAGACATGCTGTAGTGGTGCCCATTTCTTACCAGTGATTGTAGACTGAGGGAGTCTAGATGGCTGGTACTGATGCAAACATCCACAGTGTGCCCCTATCTTCCAGTCTGCTCAACACAACACAAACTTCCATTTGTTAATTGGCTCTTGAGACATATAATACGTGCCTGGTAGGAGCTCATTATTGAGGGAGAGCTGTTAATAGGTATTACCCCCAGTAACTTCCATTTAAAGATAAATTTTAAAGCATCTGTGAAGAAGGAGGTGGCAGAGTGGATTTGGGGGAGGGAGTGAGAAATTCAGCTGAACCTTTCAGCCGTTGTTTGCTGGTCCTTGTTCAAAGGTAGCATTCCTAATGAGTGGTCTGAAGGCAGTGACCAAACCACTCACTACCTTCTGAGGGACAGGTAGGCTGCACCTTGTCCAGGGAAATTTTAATCACAGAGAATTTCAGTGAGCCTTACTCCAACATGTCAGAACCTCCAGTAAGGTGTGCTTTCCTTGAGTGATGTAAAATGTCAGGATCTTAAACTTTCAGTGTGATATTAGGTATATCGGGGATGCTCTCTAATGCTAAAAGAGTACTGAATAGTTTTTCAGCAAGTTGTGTGGTGTTTCAAAGTAGTATGCTGTGTAGTTTGGTTTTGTGCTGTCATTTGAAGAAAAGCACCCTGAAAGTCTCTGCAATCCACTAGGCTCTTGAGCAGCATGCACTGGAGAGGAGAGGGCTGCAGTTACGGTGTATCTGATAGGCAGTAAGGAAACACAGTGGAGGATGGATGGAGGGAAGTGTTCAGAATATTTGTGCCTTGAGTAAACTGTTTGGCTTATTCAGCTAGGCTTGAAGAGTTATGGACTCTTCACAAGCATACAGCCATTGCCCGGCCCATGTTCTGGGGATGTTGCTGTGGAGTAAAACTGAAACATAAGCATTTTTTAAAATTCTTCTTGAGTTATGTTTTTTGAAGGGATCAGGATAGTTAGGTGTGGACAAGGTAGGAAGACGCAGTTAGTGAAATGAGTTTGGAAAGGTAGCCTAGAAGTAAAAGTACCTTCAGAGGTACATTAGTCATATCCCTGAGATAGTAAGAAAGAAGTTCAAAATTATATGAATTTTGAGTGGGTGGCAGAAAAAATTGGGATTACTCACACATCTTTCACCCTCATAACAGCTGTTCTGCAGGCTGGGGTTCATCCCATGTTTTCCACTCTCTCCTTAAACACTTTTAGTGTTTTATCTTTCTTGCAAAATAATCTTTCAATCTAAATATGACTCTTCCTTTGTTCTGCTCTTCAAGTGAGACAGTTCTCCACAGCCATGCAATAGCTAGGTTACTACTGGATTGCTCAGGGACCCACGGTTATACAGCACCAGCATCAGCAACTATCTGCATTCATATCCCTGTGCTGTGATGTTGTATGAAGCATTTCAAGCCATTGATTACTTCATGTTTTCATTATCTGTTTGGATTTTTTTTTTTAAACTTTTCTACCTGGTATGGATTTAAGTTGTTCATTGTAATTTGCAATAAGTGAATAATATTACTGTTTCTTTTGGACCTGTTTTGAGGGGGCTGGGGGGCTTCTTAGCTTGAAGAGGTACTACATCGAAAAAACTAGTAGCTTCTTACCCAAAGGCATTCTGAACAGGTCTTTCCTCATTGAAACAAAGACAGAGTTAAACTGTGGTATGCCTTGTTCTACAATGGACCCTGTTTGTAACTGCCAAGAAGTTATTTTTCATTTTTAATTGATATAGTAACTTAAGGTTGGTAGAGTTGATGGTATCTTATGGTCAATTAAGTAAACTGATCTACAGTATATAAACATTTTCTAGAGTTTAATTCCATTGGAGTTCATGGAAAAAATTATTCATCTATTATGCATTTGAAACAATTTATGATGAACGCTAGAAATATAGTTTCATACAAAGCACAAGATATCAATTATATACTAAGTGCATAGTCATTCATTTCTATGCAAATGGTTGTTCAACCTACTGTAGGAAAACAGCCTAAATATAGTGTACATATTTATTTTAAAACAATGGCACCTGCTAATCTAAGTTGTTATGATACATCATGCAAGCAGTGAGCCAATAAAGATTACCTGTTCTTGAGGTCCCTGTAGCTCAACTGCCTCTTTCTTTTGTTTCTTTTTTTTTGGCACTTAAATCAGTGCATTGTGAACAGGTAGTTCTACACCAGCCTCATGTTAAGGTGAGGTGGGGTTTTTTGTTTAAATGTTTTCCAGGTTATTGAAAGAGGGCATTTTGTCTATGTTTTTATTTGCTTGAATGTCTCACTGAACAATAGTCTGATCTTTGCTTTTGCAGAAACTATGAAGCACACAGTAAAGCACAGACCAAGAAATATGCCAAATGCAAGTACGAATTTATGGCAAGAAACAACAGTGAGCTTTCTGTCATGAAAGAAGAGATCGTAGAGGTAATTTTTCTTGCAAAGAGAAGACATGAATTTCTGGTACTACTCAAAGCTGAGGGTACCTTTCCTGTGGATGGTGTGGCTGTCCTTAATGATTACTTCAATGTGTTTTATTTATTTCCCTTAATATGGAAAGTTCAATTTTATTTTTTTTTTTGCATTGTAGACAAGACAAATGGAGATTCTGCACTGACTTATGAGATCCATGCTGGAAATAGATTTGTGTGTTTCTTCCATCTTCTCTGGTGTTGCTTTTAAAAGCCTCATTTAGTAGTATTTACATAACTGGCTCTGGCAAACACAATCTGTGTATGCACAGGGCATAGTGAAAGACTGCCCTTTCCTGGAAGAGGTGGTACCCTGAAAGCTAGACACATTTGGAAGGGAGGGAGCAACAAAGAGAGAAAACGTTGCGTATGAGATCGCACGGCAGGTAGTCAGATTTCAGACTTCCCCTGGCCACCCTACTCCACTTCCCTCACAAGTGCGCACTCTTCAAATTTGTGCTCTCCTAGAACGATGCACTTTTCCTTGGGTTATTAGTAGTTAGTTACTCCTTTTGTCAACAGCATATAGGTTGCACAGATGCCAGCCACTCTGCACAAGTATTTGATTTTCATTACACTGTCTTGTCCAGCACATGTCTGAGTTTACAGAGGTTCATTACACACTTTTTTTCCATATGAAAGCCACATTTTGAAAAGTGCAGTATGACCACATAGAATTAACGATGGTGATAATCAAGGAAGCCTACAGGGGCTTCTTAGGGACATCTGATTAAGATCTGTTGGCTATTGCAGAACCTGACAAAGTTATGGTTTCATTTTGAAACGATGCACAGTCCAAGTACTGGCAGAAAAAGTCAGAAAAAAGTATGTAATTAATTTACCAAATTGTTTCAGATTCTGGATGACAGAAAGCAGTGGTGGAAAGTTCAGAATAAAAGTGGCAGCACAGGCTTTGTGCCAAACAACATTTTGGACCCTCTGAGGAATCAAGAAGGTGGTCTAGGGTGGTCAGAGCCTGCATATACCCGCACCATCCAGGTACTGTCTGCTCCTTGGGAGCAAAACTTTCTTTTGAAGTGTCCATGTGTATGTGTGGAGGAGGAAGAGATTCACAGCAAGGCTAAAATATCTTCATGTTCCACTGATATGTGAAAAGATTTATTTTCCTGTACAGGCTGAAGCTGATTTCTGTATTGCATAGAGTCCAACATGACAATAAAGTTGATAGAGATACAGCAAAACATTTTCCTTTAAGGTGTGGGGTTTTTTTAGTGCTTATTTGCTTAGAGGTGGTAATTTTGATCCTAATGGATGTGTATGCATTTATTTCAATTGCAAATATCCTTTGTGGATTGATAGCTGTTGATGCCAAAGAAGGAGTTTGAATTATTCAAGGTAGGATCATCTTTGTTTCTCCTAGGAGAGTGAACACTAGCTTTTCTTCTTATTTTCTATTTTTGTGTGTCTCTATCTTCGTCTTGAATTTATTTAATTATTGTAATTTTGGAGTCATAAAAATAGGTACGTTGGCTTTTGAATTCACTCTATTCTCCTGACCTAATTTTGGTTTTCTTTCTTTCATGTTGTGGTGTGGAATTAAGATTTTTTTGTTGTTGTCGTTTCTTTTATATGTTGAACAGAATTAGAGGGTAAAATATATATATATTAAAAAAAAAAATTATCTTACATCAATACAATTGTCCACCTGAGTAAGGTTATACAGGATAAAGTTGTAATGTGTACTTTTAGACAACATGAACCTGGAGATTCATAAAATAAGAGGTTGTATTTTCTAAGACCCATTTCTTCCTTTTTATTTCTAATGATTTTGAAAGATTAGGCAAACACGTTTGGATTAAGCAGAAATTCCAGGCCTACCTCTGAACCAGACTTTTTCAGTCCAAATGCAAACCAGGCTTCTGGTGAAACTTGAACTTAAATTGAATTTAACCTAATATTCATTCCTTGTGCCTACACACTCCAGCTGATGACTGAAAATCAAGACATGCCATAATGTTACTGTTGACTGTCTCTGCCACGGACTCATCTAAAAGTCCCAGTTGGAGGTGCCACTCTGCCGGATTCTGTGTGCACAGCTATCGTGAAAACTGCAGCTTTTGCAGTATTTCCAGTTTTGCCATGGATATGGAAAATCTTTTGAGAAACAGGTCCTATGCTATTCCTGGCATGGTAATATGGTAGACCCATCTTGAGCTTGGTGGGCTTGAATCAGACCATTTCTGAGTTTTTGCTATCCCTAATTGTTTGCCTATAATGTATGAGCTCATTCTAAATTGATTATGATTTTTGCCTGTCTGTGAAATGAAGCATGCGTCTAGAGTGCTTTTCAAATCCTGATGTAAAGATCTGACTTTTTTTTTCCTTTGGGTGCATGTCATTTTTTGTGTTTGGAATTTGAGAATCCTGAGCAGACTGAGTACAGTTTTGAGTAGAGGTTCTTACACTACTCTTTGTAATACACTGCAGGTTTTGAAGTTTTCTGTTTGAAATAACGACATGACATGGGAAATAGTAAATTAATCATTTTCACAAAGCATTCTCCATGGACCTATGAAAACTAGTATCAGAGAACAAGATTTAAGATAATTTTGTTTCTTTGCCCTCTGGCAGGTTGTTTCCTACAGCTTTATCATATTCAAATGTGAGCTTGAAATACTGTGAAATTATTTAGGAATATAATGAATTAGGATAAATTGAGTCTTTACCAAGACATGTCAGTAATGTTGCTCTTAACTTTATGTGATTATTATAATTTTAGCACTCCTGAGTGTGCGCATTTGTCTCTTTCCC
>NW_009611275.1:34834-86677 GCF_000690535.1 Cariama cristata
ATAGACACATGGTTCATTTGGGATCTGTTTGCATAACTCTCTTTATTTTCATAACAGAGCTATGAGACATTGTTGCTATTTCAGAGAGAAATGAGGCATTGAAGGGATGACTGCCTTGCCCAAGGTCAAACAGGAGAACTTGTGGGTAGAGCAGGAAATTGAAGCGGTTCATATCAGTGCCTATGCCAGACCCTGAACACAAGCAGCCTCAGTGCCTGGTGCTCTTCAGCTTTTGCCAGTCTCCCAAGTCATCTTTGGTTTTCGAAAGACTGCTTTCAAAGTACTCTGTCTGCTGCGGTGAGCTGCAGATAAGTGTTGTGTACAAGGTTAGCGTATTTCTTTAGAGACTAATGATCTTCAAAGCACAGCTGACCTAAGGATGTTTCCAGGTAACTAGGAAGGATTAAGGATTCCATTGAAAGAGATAATTTTTTCTTCAATTACTCTGCAGATGGACACCCTTTCTCTGAGAGGTGCATGCCTTATTATCACAATTATTCTCAGAGCTGCAAAGTTTATTTTACTTGTGCTCTGTTCCCTCTCCTGGTGACCTCTGGGTCCACACACTAGATTAGATCCTGATTTTTCTTTTAATTCCTTTCAGGATGCAGGTCTCAGATAGTTACTGGAAAGCACTGAATCGTCTAAGACGATACTTGCAGGAACATTGCAAGCAATATCCTAGTTATTTCATCATCTTTGTGAGTCAGAGGCTGTAATACTGTGTGTCTTCTGGTCAATTGAATTAGTTCCAGGAAAACCGTATTTTTGCTTGTTTGGTACTTTTGTACATTTAGCAGAGTGCTTTGCTGATTGTTTATGTTTTCTGCTAATGTTAATTATTGTTTATCAGAGTTTCCTGTGGTGTTGATTGTTTCGTCTGCCTTTTTATTGGGAACGAACAGTGGTACTTCACCATCCCATTATGTATGGACATAAGCAGTTTCCCAAGCACTCTGATTTCTTCTTTTGTACAAATATTGCTGGTGAACCTAGAAAATAATTAGTCATAATATTTCCTATTTACTGTGCATTTTATTAACTTTTTGTAATGCTCTTGAAAAAGAAATTTGAGTAACATAATTTGGATAGAGGTGTGTATCTTGGTGGGCATGTTAATTAATCTCATGACACCGGTCGTAAGGTGAGATGGTTCTATCAGTGATGTGTATGAAATCCTGAGGCACAGAGAGTATGTTAAGCCAAATGCAGTCCTGTAGTCATATTTTAAAAAAACACATGACTGTCCACAGAAACGTGACAGTATATGGAAGAGGTGTGTTTATGGTATGTAAACAAAGACAAAAAGTCTCCACCTCACTTGTTCCAAGTGTCCTTTGCATTTCTTGGTGATCTACCATCAAAGCCTTTCTTTCAAGTCTCTCTGTTTAGCAGCTCTCTTAAAATATCTCTGTGGGAAGTTTTCAAGCACAGCATTTGTGTTCCAAGCTAGTGTCATAGTGTCATACTCATCTTTTGCTAACTGGTATCTTTCCTGCAGATAATGAAGTGTTTGATAACGAAGAGATGCAGTTGCCAGGTGTTCATTTTGCAGTGTCCAAAGAAATGTCATAATTTTTGGCCTAGAGGCAGTATCTCTTTTATGTCATTTCATATCAAATGCTCTTTAAAGTTGCCATCAGACCAAAACTTTTTGATGGCTTTAAAAAAAAAAAGGTTATTTCCTCTCAAAGCCAAGACACCAATTCAACATTGATCCATTCCCAAATTATGGGATGCCACATAGAAAAAAATGTGCTGAATACTTGTAAAAAGGATTTGATTAATGTTAGGAATTAAAACTCCCCAGTTTGCCCATAATTTTTTTAATTTTTTTTTTTTTTTAAGAAATGGGAACTAATCCTAGCTAATAGCAATTTGAATAAGTAAACTCAGCCTAAATTTCTCCTTCCATCCTAATGTGCTTCTTGCTTTCTGGCAAGATTCTAGCAAGGCAGTATTGTAAATCCAATAAAAACATAAATTCTTTACACCCCACAAAGACCTAGTTAGGTAACCTGTAATGGGATTTTAATAGGCAGCTTTTGACTCTGCATAATAGCTGAGCCCACCAAAGGAAACTCTGGCAAAAGACCTTGCTTGAAATTTGCTGTTCCAGCCTTGGGTACCTCATTGTCCCTTTTGGGTGAAGACAAGTAGTTAGTTCTCTCTTCTGTCTTAAAATGAATCTCAAGAAAGCATCCAAACCACAATGCTGTTGACAAAACTGAGGCTGAATGCTCTGCAGCCCTCTTGGTGAGCTCCTGTCACTGTGCAAACAGGCATGTGGCACTAAAATGGCCACATTGGAAAGAGAGTAAATGGGAAGCTCTGCATCCACGTTAACTTAATGAGAGCATTTCCCAGCACTAATGCCAGTTATGGTTGTATCCAATGCCTCTTCAATGCTGAGTCTGTATTTACCATAGTTTGAATACACATACTCTCCTTTTTTTGATGCCAAAATGTATTTGAAAATATGTTGTTCCCTTTTTTTATAATGATCAAGAATTAGTGTTGATGCCATTAGCACATTTACTCAAACTTACTGTTTTGTTTACATCAAAAATAGGTCAAATCATATTGAATCTTGATTTTTGACAAGATGCAGCATGTAGTCTGTCGAAAAAGAGCTTTGGGATGTCTATTTTTTTCCTGTAAAAACAAAGATTTTCTGGCAAAAACAGAAAAAATGTGTGTAGTGAGTGTGTATCATCACTGTTCCAAGTAATTTAAAGGATTAATTCCAATTTACATACACTTGAGGATTACAAGTTTATTCTTAAGAGAAAAAAATATGAGGAAGAAGGAAAACCAGAACCCAGAATTCTTTGTTGTTCTTATGGCTGTCAACAAATTAGTGAGTACATGTCTGTCAGCAGCAACCTTTTCTAAGCTAGCCAGCATTTCTTAAGCTAAAATAAAAAAGTTCCTTTTTTAATACCTGACATGAGTTAATCGTATTGTTCTACAGTTGCAAGTGTTCTCTACATTTGCCTTATGATCTTCAATTCATTGCCAGTTTTTTGTTTGGGTTTTGTTTTTTATTAAACCTCTTTCTAAGTTTCTGTCTGAGTAGGTGCTTTGGAAAGAGCTCATGGCTTATATTGCTTATATGGTGTCACATACGTATGTTTTGTAGCCTACACTCCAGTCCTTATTCAAAAGAAGAAAAAGAGAATAGCTGACTATGTGAGTTGCTTAGTGAGTAAGAAGAGGTAATTATTAGCACTGATGTTCCTTTGTTTTAAATTGCTATTGTGTATGAAATTTCAGGAGTGTTATGTGACACAGTTACTTTTTACCTTTTTAACAATACTATTTGATGTGATTTACTCCATTTTCCTCATAGCAATTGCTGGGAGAGCTTTCAGAGGTAACAAAATTACTATTCTGATATTGAACCTCAAAAATAACTCTTTTGGACTATGTAGTCACCAAATTCCATAGTGCATGCGTGTTTTGTTTGTAGCAATGAATAGAAGTGATGGGATGAATGTGTGGATGTCCTCAAAAGATCTGGAGTTTAAAAAAAGAAGAGTTAAAAAAAGAAATATTAAATGTGATTCAAATGTATAATTGGCTTTTGGGCACTCTTCAACAAAATGTGAAGGGTATTTCAGTGTGTATTTATCTGTAAATTTAGAATTCGATTGATGCTTCCGGTTTAATTTTTATTTTCACTCCAGCAAGTCGTTTTGATGAGGCTTGTAATTGCAGTACAATGTTTTTGAAACTACATCAGTAGCATCCGTTGAGAGCTATGTGTAGTGTTTAGCTATCACTTTTTCTGGATTATGATCATGGTGATGTGCAGTTGATGCCTTGGTTTGTAATGAATCTTCTCTACCATAAAAACCCCCTGCTTTTTCCTTGCATGTTGTTTAAGAAGGTCAGGGTACACATGAGGGTACATTGTGGGGATAGCAGTCTAGCAATTGGAATCTGTGAACGTGATTAAAACAATATCTGAATATCATTATAACATTTTAATATATTTTAATTTTTTTAATTCATTAACAGGATTTTGGATATACCATCGTTACATCTATATATCATAAATTATGGTATATTTATAATATACCTAGTAGGGCAGTCTTCACGAAAGGACAGGTTTCTTAAATATACGTTATTCTGCTTGTTCTTTTTTATATTATGAATTTCACTTTTCTTGGCATTTGATATTTAAAAAGGCGTTTCTTGTCTTAACATTGAAGTAGTAGAATACAGAAAAGTCAATCATATGATTTTTTTTTTTTTTTAATCTCCCCACAATGCACTGCACAAGGGGGACACAAAATAATTGAAATCAATGCCTCTGAACAACTAAATGCTAAGGAAAAAAAAAATATTTAATGGGAAATGTATTGTAAGATTATATGTTTACTTCAGTACCTGACTACTACAGTTTAAGTGAAAAATTCTCTAAGGGAAACAAAAGACTTTTTTCCCCAGGGTTAATTGGCTGGCCATAGAAGTTGATGGGATAAATTTTCTGCTGGTGTAACTCAGCATAGCTTAGCTGTAATGGTCCCAGTTTACGTTCACTACAAAATGCCTTGTCCATCAGTTAGACTTACTGAGTCGGGGATTCCTGTATAAGGGCAGTTGCTGACATTTAATGAAAGTTTGATTGTTGTCAGGACAGTGATCTGCTGCTCAGATTCTAACATATGGCTCCTACAAATATTTCTCTACTTGATCTGCCATAAACCCTCTGCCTCCAAGGAAATGGGAAGGTATTTCAGGAAGGAGCAATGATTCTGGGGAATGTACTCATCAATTTTCATACAAAAGTAAGCAGACTTCTCATAACTAAGAAATGAGGTATCCCTATTGAGCAAACAAACTTTAATATTAAACTTTCAAGCAGTGTTAGTCCAAAACTGCAGAGAGGGAGCACTGTTAAAACAGTGAGATGTGGAGTTTGAACTATTTGAAAGAAAAGGGTAACACAGGTTGCTTATGAGCTTCGGGGCTTGTCTGTCATTGGGATTGCTTTGGGAAAACACATACATCTTTCTATAAATAGTACCATTCTAAAGGCAAAGAAGGAGAAAAGAAATTATTCCCCAGAATTATTCTTGAGACACCTGCTAATTAGTCATTAGCAGCAAGATAATTTGCATGTTGTCAGAACACTTTGTAAAGTGGGGGAAAAGGAACAACAGCCCTATTCCTATAATTGCGGAGTTTGGGGGTTGGGTTTTTTTAGTTGGATTATTGTATTGAGGTGGTATGTAGTGATCACACAAATAGCTGAAAAGGCACAACTGAGTGGGTAGGAGGAGCAGGAACATCTTGAATGGTGTCTGCTGTTCAAGAAACAATGTGTTATCCCAATCTCAGTGGCATTTGTAAGTTAAACCATTAGTCAGGCTTAGGTGTGGCTGGATATGTTCGTTTTTCACTATTTTTAAAATAACATCTCCAAAATACGCATTTTTACACTGATAAAGTCCAACAATTCAAAAATTTTGGAAGCTGTTAAAAAATGCCAGGTAATAGAAGTTTGGGATTTAAAAACAATTTAATTTATAGAACTCATCTGTTTGAAAGAAAGAAACGTGTTTTAGATGATGCCATTGCTGTGAATTTTGCATCCAACAGAGAAGGAAATTCATGCCAGACATTGATGCCAAATAAAGCTTTGGCAAATTTTGGAACTGTGTCTGGCAAGTAAGACACCTTTGTGTGATAAATGAAATCAGTTGGTGCAAAGCATCCCAGCATTTTCTGTAGAAACCTGAGTTTGTCTGATGTCTTGTCCAAGTTTTGTGGTCAAACTGAGTCTCTCTGTGTCTTTTCAGAAACAAAGGACAGACTATGTTGCAAAACAACCCGATCCAGTTCCTGCTACTCCTTCACCGCCTCCAACACCCGCTCCGGTCCCCGTGGCTGTACCCCTCCCTCCTAGCGCACCCACACCTATACCGGTTCCTGTGCCCAAAGCACCAGCAACCATCAGCCGCCAAAGCAGCACCTCTAGCGACAGCGGTGGTAGCGTTGCACGAGACACTCAGAGGCAGAAGCAAGTTCCTGTGGATCGTAAGTTTGTCTAAGAAGCAAGAAAAAAAGTATTTCTCCCATTCCTGTGTGTTTTGCTTAATCCTTAAATTCCTTAAAACCTTGTGTTTCAGATAAATGTTTATGACATATTTAGCTTTAACCCTACATTTATAATACACATTTTCTGTGTATGTGTGTTTTGACCCTCGCTAATCACAATGGTAAGTAGGGACAAAACACTTCGGCACTTGTCCCAGTCCTAAATCCTCTCCCTTTATGACTGTCTGGGATCTTCAGTCAGTGGATTTCAACACTGTAAATGCTCATGCTGGTATTCTGGCCAATGTACATTTTCCACCTGGACTCACTGCTACATTACAATCTAAATTGCTTTTAAAATCAGTTAGGATGTTTTTACACTTCTATCCATGGTCATCCATGTTTCTAAGACATTTGCACCATTCTGAAACATGTAGCCAAGGCTTGCAAGAAGACTTACAGATCTGGCTGATGCATAGGAACCATGCTGTAACAGTGTTTTCGGATACTTGTCTTATAATCAGGTCCTCTCAGCTGGGTCAAAACAACAGCAACTGGCAGGCCTTTGAGCAAACTTTCGTGTCTTTGTCTTAGGAGGATGAAAGAATGTAGTCCATAGCCCTTTAGCGGGAAAAACATGGTAACTTGCATCCAGCAGTGTATGGCAGTCATGAAAAGTTCTGATTAAGGCCACCTTGTAAACATAAAGCCTGACTGATGCTGAGGCTCCTACTCTGTATCGACTGAAGAGCAAGTTAGGTTAGGAGAACTTAGGCAATCATTTGTGTCTTACATGCACTTTAAGCAACATGATTGCTTGCCTTAAAAATAACTGAAACTTGTAGGCAAGCAGTTACTATAGCTTTTAAAGTAATAGCTGTTAAAATAATGAACTTTTTGCAGTTCAAGAGTTGACAGCTTTTCTCATCCTCTGCCTCCCTGCCTTGTCAGAAAATCCCACTTCCACCTGAGGTAAAAACTGGCACTGAGAGTAATCCTTTCTGCAGAAGGACTTCTTTTCCCCCTGATCCCAGTGTATGGGACGCATGCCTGCTCGGATAACCACACTCAGTTGGTTGAGCCTGCTTTGACATTGCCTGGTGGTAGACAAGCTCTCGCCTAAGCTCTGAACTCACGAAGGCTCTCGGACCTTTTTAATATTTTCTTCTAAGAGACTGGCTGGCTGGAAATTATAGATGGAGAACAGCCTGGCAGGAGGAACAGGCTTCACTGACGTTTCCCAAAGAAAGAGTAGGGCCAGCTTCTGCCTTTCTCCTATTTTGGGCAGTTTGTTACTTAAATAAATACAGAAACCTGAGCAACTATAGAAGATGTGGAAAGTAAAGGTGAATTTCACACACTTGCATGCACAAAAATGATCATTTTATTTCCACGTAAGAAGGACTTTGCATGCTGTAGCAGGTGCGTTTCCTTGAATCCACGGTGACCATTTCTATGCGTATCAGATGGAAAATGTGAAGACTATCCTGGCTTCAGGTACAGAGTGTGAGGTGTGAAGAGTTGCTGTAGACTAGGTGGTTACAAGACATCACTCGCCTTCTCAGCCTCCACTGAGGCCCTGGGCCATGCATGAGAGCTCCTGTGCTCTCCTGGGAGCTGTCGCTCAAGCCCAGTTAATAGGCTTCAGGTACCCCACAGTCCTCACTGAATAGCTGCCTCTGCAAAGGTAAAGGGCAACGCTGCCCGTACACCTGGTGCCCAGGTACCCACCTGAACCCTGCAGAGAACACACGATGTAGTATCTGCTTCACACTGAGGGTATCTTGCTTATTTATGGTAATACATCTAACAACAGTAAGAATCTGTTATCTAACAGTTAAATATTTATCTTTTGATATAGTCTTAGTCTAGATAAAACATAAGCCTTTCAAAATCTGTGTAAATAGAAGGAAGACAGCAATTTTCTCTCTCTTTTCCTGTTTGGGAAAATAACTGGTGCATGCTTCAATAACATTGCCTAAAGGCTTTACTCATATATCCCATCTCAGACCTTCACATATCACTGAGCATATGTCATTTTGGCTTCTGATTCACACTCGGGGTGGGGGGGGGGGGTGGAAAGCCCAATACAATAGGGCCTGAATGCCTCAAATATTTTACTAGAGATATTTTGTCCACTTTCAACCTGGGGCTATTTTGTAAAAGAAAAAAGAAAGTGGCTAAACCATGGATTTTTCTCTTTTTTGTTGTGGTCATTAAAAAAAGAAAAATCCTGAAAGCCTATGTAAAGCTTGTTTTTATTTGTCTAACTGGCTAGAGATGTTGATCCTTTGAGAGATTTGGGGAGAATATAAAAGGAAAGTAGAGAAAGACACATTTTTTGCTATGGTATAGTTTTTTCATATTGAAGTTATGTCACTTTCCTCTGTTGCTATCAGCGTAACAGGAGAAAAGGAATTACTTTTGCCATCTGAGTGCATCAGAGAAGGTGCTGTAGTTAAGGTTTGTGTAACAAAGTTAGAAGGTTGAATAAAGATGACTAAAAATACCTTGGTAAGGAAATTCTGAGAATTTTTGAGATTGTTTAAAGTTGTGTGTCAAAGGATTTTTATAGTTATTCCAGAGTTACTGCTTGGAGAGTTTAACTGTGCTAAATCAGTGTCTTGTCTGTGCCCAAAAAAGATATTTACACCCTTTTGAATTCTATTTTTTTTTTGTGAAATTATCTGTAGAACTTTTTATATGCATTTTAAACAATTGTCAGTGTCATAATTGATTTTGTTGAAATGCATGAAAAGCATTTCAGTTTGCTGCCTGCTAATGACGAGCAACTGAACTAAATGCTTCAGACAAATGGGTTCTGTGGGATAGCAAATCTGTACAGTTTTGTTTAAAAAAAACACAACAAACAACTGGCCCAATTCCTGTCTCTCTAGTGAGAAAAAACTACTTTTTTTTTTTTCCTTCTTTTTTTAATGCGAAGTGTGACATTGTTTCAGCTAACTAGTCGTTTCAGGCTTGGAATGAATTCAAATTTCTTAAAAACCTTTCAAAAATGTGATTACTACAATAACTTATTAGATGTAAGGTGATACGTGTCAGCAGCAGTGAATTTGTTTTGCCTACATTGATTTGCACTAAAAAGTTGAGCCTTCAATTAAAAAAATATTTGAGGGAAGCGCTGCCTTTCCACAGTGTAAGCAATCTTATATTCTTCCTCATCTTTTTTATTTTCATTTTTAAAACATCATAATTCTATTTGAAGAAACACAGACTATGACAATTGAATAACCCTCTGTGCCCATTTTCTTCTACAGCTTGTGTGCTGTCAGAATGATTTACGTCTCTGTGTGACATCAAGCTCACTTCCTCTTTCTAGGGTCTCAGTTGAACTTTGGGTTTTGGTTTTTTTTTTACTTCTGTTTGGCAGAGAGAGGAGTGGGAATATTGAAATCTTCCCTGGTGAAAAAGGAGAATAATAATTCAGTGAGATCTCGTCAATGAATCTTTAAGAAAAAAAAAAAAGTTTAAGATTTAAAGTGAAGTATAAGAAATTACCTGACTTTGATAAAGCAACCTTGAGAATGACTTTTGGGGGGCACCTCTCTCTCTCTAGGCAGGAAATCGCAGATGGAGGAGGTGCAGGATGAACTTGTTCACCGTCTCACCATCGGCCGGAGCGCTGCCCAGAGGAAGTTCCATGTGCCACGACCAAACATCCCAGTAGTTAACATCACTTATGACTCTTCGCCTGAGGATGTGAAAGCGTGGTTGCAGTCCAAAGGATTCAACCCTGTGTAAGTTTGAGGGAAAATGTAAGAAAACTTTTCAAAATTCTTTTTCTGTCAATTATTAGGATGTGGTCCCCCACATTTTAAAATCAAGCAGCCTTCTGAAAATCAAGATATGTCAGCTGCACCTTTGGAAAAAAGAATTTGTTTCTACATAAATATATATTTATGTATATATGTGTGTATATATATCTCAATATATATCAAGGTAGTTATAGATCTATAGAGATATAGATATACTTAGGAAAAAATATTATATATATTGGCCTCCACCAAAAGATACTTGTTATAACAGATACTGAATTGACTTTAAGAGTCCTGTTGAATAAAGTTTTGTCTTGATTTAGTAGCCTATGCCTGAGACAATGTGGGTTGAAGACAACCTACTTCTCTCCCTTGGCTACTGTATTTTTGCTTGTTTCTTGTTTGTTCCCTTGGTGTGACCCCAGGACTGTCAACAGCCTTGGCGTGCTGACGGGTGCTCAGCTTTTCTCCCTCAATAAAGAGGAACTGAGGACTGTTTGCCCAGAAGGGTCTAGAGTCTACAGCCAAATTACGGTACAGAAATCTGCCTTGGAGGTATGTATAAACCTTCTTACTAACCTAATGCTAGGTCGACACTTTTGAATCTATAGAAGTAAATAGCGTTTTCTGTAACGCAGCTGTGTTTTCCTCAGTTCCCGTTATGTTGATAAGCATTATTTGTACCTGAGTTATTTGGTATTAATCCATTGAAACAGCATCCACCAAAACACCAGGTGGGATCTCTCCCCACTTCTAAAGCGGTCCACAAAGTGCATGGTATTACTCAAGTTTAAGACATTGTGTGCTGTAATCAGGCTGCAAGAAGACAAAATAAGCCAAAAAGAGCTTTGGGAAAAACAATAGGAGAGAGTAAAATGCCCCTTTTCTTGCTTCTTGCTCTGCCTGGTACTTTTGGTGGTGGTTGAGTTAGTTTTGCTTTACTTTTGTAGAGGAAATTTGATTTATTAGATGTGAGAAAGTGGTAGACTGAGCTCACTGTTGAATCTTGAAGCTTTTCAGGTCAAACACTGGGGAATCTGTATTGGTGGGCTCCTAAGCGAGGGAAAACACATTTGACACTGCCAGCAGAATTACTGAGCTAAGGATAAAAGTATTGTATCTCTCTATTCATTTCTCTGTGGCAGTTTGCTTTAATTACAGTAGTATTGTTCCTTAAGCTCCTTAAAAGCTCCTGTACAGAGTTGTGCTAGGGAGAGTGTTTACCAATTTGAAACCAGAATTGCAGGTGCATTTACTTATTTTTTTAAAACTTGCTGTGGCAAGTAGAGAAATGGAGTCGATACTGTCTAGAGGTGAGACTAACCCAAATGAGAAGCTATATTCTTCACATCCTGTTTAAAAGAAAATCTTGAAGGAGTTTAAAATATGTTTCTATCTCCTTATGAAGCTGGGACTGTCTTGCTTAAATTATTTTAAGCTTTAACTACCAGGCATATTTTTAAAGATAAGTTTATGATATATATTTTACAATTTACCTGATCAGTATGGATCGCAGAGCATTGCTTTCTAAGACTGTTAAAATTGCTTTATTCCCTTCTTCAAGCCCTATTTTCCTGTAAGAGGAAGGGAGAAATATTTCACTTTTATTCTTAGGAACATATTTCACTACAGTCCAGAGCAATCCATCATTTCCTAGTGAAGATATATGTGTATTCTTCAACTTTTCTGGAATGCCAACCATCTTATTTCAGTTTCATAAGACTTCTGTGTACTGAGATGGAAGTGCCTTGATGGTGGCAGTCAGTTTGAAAAGCAGAGATGCACTGGGTTGTAGAAGTCTGTCTGTTTTTTCTTCTATGCTGTTATTCTGCTTGTCTCAGGTCTCGCTCTGCAGGAAACTGAGCAGTCAAAACTTGTCTAATAAACATTCTACAAGTGTTAATAAACAGGTACTAAGAGTTTAACAAGGTCATTGGATTTTGCTAGTGAAAAGGTAATTGAAATATTTATTTCTGCCTCAGTTATTTGAGGTTTAACTGATGAATTTCAGAATTCATGCAATTCCTGATTGTTTTAGTCTGTTGTTTGCTGTTGCTAATGTTTTACCAAAACATTAAGTTACATCTTCCTTTCTGTCCCTATAATATTTCAAGTCACAGAGTTTAGGAAGGCTGTCTTTGCTTAAGAGAAGCTATAGGAATGAGTATCACAGCTAAAATGTCTACATGTGACCTAGCAAAGATGAGCTTGCATGTTCCAAACAGGGCTATGTTCTTATTGCTCAAACTAGAAGCGCTTCTAATAACAGAAGCATTTAAGCACATGCGTACTTGTACCAGTGTCAGGCCTATTTCACAATTTAATGCTTTTTATAAGCAGTTACTGGGTTATGGGTTTGACCACCATAATTGTCCTACATGATTAATCAGTGATAAATTTTCATGAAGTTCTCCGACATCCCTTATGTAGTACTTGTGGTGTCATATTGCAGCAAATGACCTGGGCGTTAAGTACAAATGGCAATAATATCCTGAGACAGAGCAAACCCACACGCTCTTTAGCATTACGGAACTCCACGCATCGTCTTTTTTTGTTATTTCTACTTGGGATCTTCCACAAGTGTTTCTGGATTCATACCATTTCTGCAAGCCAGTGAAAGGCCTCCCTCTCAGATCTGGGGCTGCATTCCCAAATATGGACAACCAGATCTTCACCCGTGTGCAGCTGCAATTTTCTTAGTGTTCTTCTACCTCAGGCAGAGGAATTCAGGTCTTTGGAATTCAAATTTCAGTTGTTGTTGGAATTTAGTAATTTTACCCTTGTGAGGAAAAAAATGAATAGGTACCGCACTTTCCATTGTTTTACTCTATTTTTTTATGGTAACTCTGTTCACCCCTTAATGACACCAGAGTGTGAAACATCCAGGGAAGCAAGACTCCTAATGGAGTTTTGTGGCCATGGTATAAACATGACCACAGACTGCAAGTGCAGGGAAGGTGTTTGGGGTTTAACAGCTTTCTGGGCCTGGCCAAGAAAAAGCAGAAAGATAACTTTGTGGGAGACCAGTGTGTCAAGACAGCAGAGAGCTGGCCGTAGCCAGGGCCAAACATCTCCTTTCTGCCAGAGGAAATGGTGGTGAGAAGCGGCCGTGTCTCAGGAGGAGGCAGGATGCACCGCACTCTTTGTACTGATCAGAGTATCCCTCTCTGGAGCTGTTTTCTGGGGCTGCTCCAGAATGTTGAAGTTCACCTTGTATGCCAAATACAGTGCATTACAGCAACTTGGCTGGTCAGCTATATGGTTTTACTTTTTCATTGCAAAGTGAAAATATTAATAGTCTCCATGAACATGAGTTTTTATGTGTCCATTTCCTTAACTTTTGTTGAGCATTTCTAGCTTTGGTGTTGAAAAGCGCTGCAGAAGAAAAGCGTAGAGACACAATATCCTGAACACCACTTTTGTCATGTCCAGAAGGGAACCTTCAGGCTCACATTTTCATTGTCTTCCTACTCCACCAAGGAGAAGCACGGGCACACATTGCTTTAAAACTGAAAATCGTTTCTGTCTAATGTATGTATCAAATTGCCTGGAAGAATAGCTTATTCTATTTGACACCTCAGTGAAAGGAATGACCCAGGCACAGAAGTGGGATTGAACAACAGAGTTTACCAATACCTCATGATCTGGTTAGAGACGAAACTGGGTAAATCACTAAGATCAAGGCCTAGCAGTCTGTTCCAAAAATTGTATTCCTAAGAACAGCCCTAGGCTATTTAGCTATGCTGTACCCTGCCTCTGAGTAGGATGTGCCTGTTGTGCTGTGCCACATGATGTATTGCAGTTGGTTTAGTTGAGCAGTGTTTCAAGCTCATCAGTCATGTTATTGATGTTATCAGGAAGGTAAACTGTTTCAGCCACGGCTGCTCACAGTAATTTTCAGAAAAATATTTTTACATGACCTCTGATACAGCACATTGCTTTTTATGCATGACTTCTGTAATGGGTGACTGCTGCACTTGCTCTGTATCTGAAACCAAGTAGGCAAGGACAAGATGAATTAAGACAAATAAAACCGCACTCTCACCTTCAGAGAGTCAATTATAAGCCCCCTGCTTTGCCCTTCCACTCTGGGAGAAGAGAGTAATGGTAATTTACCTAGGAGAAGCATCCTAGCCTCCCTCCCTATGAACACCTAACCTGACTGCCATGTAATGGCATCAGATAAGGCATTGTAATGGATATAATGGGATAAATCTAAATAAAATTTTAAGTAATGGGATGAATTTTCAGAGTTCAGAATCAACTGAAAGATTTTTCCCCTTAACATTCCTGAAATTTGTTTTACAAATTTCAAAAACAGTTTCTGCTTCCATATTCAGAGGCTATTTTGGAAGCTAGTTTTGAAGCTTGGAAGGTCATGTCATAGCCAAATAACACAGTGGTAGATAAGACTCTTGCTTTATAATCCTTTGGTTTTATTCAAAGTCATGCACACTTTGGAAAGTTCTGCTCTAGTGGATATGTGTCCTGGCCTTGCTAATAACTTCATTTACGTTGTCAAAGCAATCTGTTTGCAGCTGGCTCAGCAGACCTGTTTTTCACCCTAAAAGGTGAAATAAAGCCTTGTCCTCACAATACATCACTGTTGCTAATATAGTAATATGATTAAATTCTTATTACTGTGCTCTAAGTTTGAACCTGTGTCTCTGAACAGCAAATGCATGATGGTGTGTTGTGTAATGTGAGATACTAAGATGTTTACTTAGGCCTTGGCTGTGCAAACCCATGTGCATGCATGAATTTTGTGTTTACATAAATCTAAAACCACCAAGGGTTTATGTGCTTTAATTTCTAAATATGATTGCCCTATGACTTTTAAGTACTCAGGAGTGGAATCCTAACAAACTTGCTGAGCTTTAACCCTGCTTTTACTGAAGCCGTATTTCACCCCATAAATATCCAACATTTCCAGGGGCTTGCATAAGAACTAAAGATGCTCAGCAGTGCTGAGAGTTGAGCTGACACTTTTAATAGTCTGCAGGTTCTCTTCTGGTCCACATTTAAGGAGATTGTAAATACTTTCCTATTCCAAATGTTATTTTACCAGAATCTTAGTGCATTTTTAGTTCTGGAGCTGCAAGATGCATTTAATTTGTTCAAACACCTATCTTACTAAAATGTTAGCAGAGGAGCTACATCACATGTCAAAACCACAAGTAAACTATTTTTCTTTTTCATTTGTTTATAGGCTAACAGTGGTAGTTCAGAACTGCAAGAAATTATGAGAAGACGACAAGAAAAAATCAGTGCAGCTGCCACAGATTCAGGTGTGGAGTCCTTTGATGAAGGAAGCAGCCACTAAACGTGTTTCCTCTTTTCTTTAATTCTACTGTCCATAGCATTATACCATCCAGCTTTGCTTTAGGAAGCAGTGAAGGGGAATGTTCTACTATATTGTAAACGTAACTAGCCACCATAAATAAAATTTACAGTAGTCTCCACAGAAGTACCAGCTGCTGGCTTCTCATCATTGAAAATGAATAGATGGGATATTCAATGGCGGTTCCTGACAGGTGAAAATATTGGCACATGATTCATTTACACCCAAAGATGTATCTTGGCTTTATGGAATTCACGTAACAGACAAACTGGAACATGTCTTTGTGATTCATCTGAGGGAAGCTGAGCCAGCAATAAAAAAAAGCATTTGAACCCTTTAGTAATAATAAGATTCTGAATCCCATCTCTTGCTCTAATGTGCGATTATGTCTTTTTGGCTCAGTCTTTCTTGTCGTGCATTCGGCTGCAGGATGTTTACTTAACTCATTGATGCCAGCAATCAGAGAAGAAGTGTTTAGAGAATGAACAGCAGCCCAGCATAGACTGAATCTTTCTTGTATCACTCCCAAGATGTTTTATTACTAATGATGCTGTTTATAGCAAAATAGTACTCTGTACATTGATTTTATCAATACTTCACCCATGATGAACTATAATATTGCACAAGAAGGAATAACTAGAAAATAGTAACACAACTCAGCTCAAAGAGGTGATTAGATCTGCTGTAGGTAGCCATGAAACAATTCACAGTGCATTTTTTTAATATACTTGCATTTTTTGGTTTGTAACTTAACCCATCAAAAGAACAGTGTATAATCTAGACTCTTCTGTGTGTTGGTCTGAGATGTCAGTTTTTCCTTATTTAGAAAGCTATTGTTCCTTTATAAATGTAATCTTTTGGACAAGTGGATTCCTGGAGGCAAAGGGGGAGAAAAGGAAACATCCCTTCCAGCAAATATTATTTTTGAAAATGCAATGATTTTTGTCACAAAATGTTCTGTTTTTTTTCACAGTCATGTGATTTTATATATAATATATGTATTATATATAATATCACTTAATTTAGACAAATTTAATCATCTAGTTTGATTAAGTTTCATAGTGCCTTTTTCACATGAATCAGCTTAAAGTCTGCAATAAACAGTATTTCTTGTCTGTTAAATAGTTGTATCTTTGTGGCTACAAAAATGATATAAAAATAAGAAAGTGTTCTTGATTTTTTGCCATTAGTTTGCTCTTCCTCTACGTACAAGGGAAAAAAGAATCCTATTCATTTTTCATAAAAGAAAAAATAAAATATTAATAAAGGTGTTTAGTGCCATTTATTGTAAATGTCCTTACAAATACTTCTCTGTGTGTTGGTTATGTGTCTATGTATATTTTTACATTTAATATATATTCTTTATGCCTGTGAAAAGTATGTAGGTTCTACACCTGTCATTTAAACAGTCTTAGCCAGAAATGGGTCAGGAAGTGACAAATCCCACACTGAAGACTCCAGCTGCCATAGCAATCACTAAGAAATGGATTCTTGTCTTACCTAGTGAAAGAAATTATGATTCTCAATTGCTTTCTCCCTATAGGAAACATTTGAACCAGCACACCTGCATGATAACTGCATCCATTCAACCTGTATACATAACTTTAGGGGGGAAAATTGGCTGTCTCACTGCCTGT
Organism: Cariama cristata; assembly: GCF_000690535.1. NCBI lineage: Eukaryota > Metazoa > Chordata > Aves > Cariamiformes > Cariamidae > Cariama > Cariama cristata. The sequence goes on from NW_009611275.1 coordinate 51,637, forward strand.
CCTATCATTAAAGATCAAGCCCAGACCTCCAAAGGCTTGATCTATTCTCTGATGCACATTTAAAATTTCCTCTTCCCCACCCTCTCTAGTAAGCATCCATACCTAGCCTGAAGAGTGTTCACTGTGCAGCAAAGTCCCCTACACTGCGTGCTGAATGAGAAAATAAAGGAAGATCTGAAGCTACTCTTACATAGATGCTTCATTACTTGTAAGTACAGGAGTAGTAAACTTTTTAAAAGGTCTTTTAAACTCATATTTAAAGATCAGAGTCACTGTCTTTTCTCATGGAAAGTATGTCTGTTTCCATAAAAGGCATTGTAGTGATTACTTGCAACTCTATTCCTTTGTTAATTACCAAAATATGAAGCCAATATTCATATTCTCTGAGAGCTTATTCTAGCATTCAGCATATGGTTTGCTTTTGCCCAGAAGAAGGCATCAGCTCTGAGACTCTTCAGCCTTTGTGTGGCATGCGGAGGTCTTGGAGGAAGGATCCATGTTTCACCTCTGAGAGAAAAAAGGTGGCTTCCCAACTGTTTTTCTGAAGATGGGATTCTGTGTAGCTGTTAAGTTGTATACAAAGAGCCAGACAACTTTGAATGTGGTCGGTGTGCTCAGAGGCATCTTTGGAGATACTTCAGATACTTAAGGGATAAGCAGAATAATCTGGGGGTTTCTGTGATTTTTTTTTTCATAGTTTTTTAATTAACTACTGATGACTTAATAACCCAGTACAACTTGAGTTGTATTTTACCCTTTAACTTTGCTGAACTAGACTTTGTGATTTCTGTGTTACAGTCTGTGAAATCTGAATGGCATTAATGCAGATATTTTCCTTTTCGCTGGAATTTCCTTGATGATTTAAAGCACTGCAGGGAGCTTCACCCCCCTGCTGCACAATTTTCGAATTTTCAGCTTGTTTGCAGTTACAAGAAACCAAAATGAGATCTCATCTGGGGTTCCTCAAACAAAAATAAAATGTTTTCTTCAAAATTTTCAGCGTCTTAAAAACAGTGGTAAAATGCAGTGTTTCATTCAAAATGTTTTCTTTAGGATTTGAGCAGCGAGGATTTTTTTTTTTACACTAATATTTTAGAAAGATGTGATATGTGAAAAGTGTCTTTGAAAGGGAAACAAAACAGTTCTTAAATGTCAAAAAAGTGCCTTATTAGATGTGGAAAAAGGAGTTGTGTTCAGTAACATAGGAACTATGTTACTCTTTTGCTGCCATCAAGTCTGCTTTTTTAACTGGGTGGAGGAAAAAAAGGAAAGAGTTTTAGCGGTGTATAAAAACTCAGCAGTTTTATGCTTTCTTAAGCACATGCCTTTTAACATCAGCAAGGCATTTCTTCCCACTCCTTTAGTCTGTTTGTTCCCTTGGGATGCCATTTGAAGATAAAACCACTGTGAAACCTCACATTTAATTGATAAAGAACACTTCTAACCAATATTGATACACGGAACAATTTACTTACCATCTCGCAATTCAAATGTTGAACAGTGCTTTGCTCAGACAAATTGTGAACTGTGAGATTTATATACATACTTTGATTGCTCCAAAGCATTGTGCTAGATAAAAGTTGGTGTTTTTAGGGGGCTGGGAAATAAGTGCAGATTTCCACATTATTAATGTGTGCAGAAATCATTGGTTTATGGGGAAGTAGCTATCCAAAATTATATTCTGAAATGTGCAGAGCTCCCAGTGACTTTTAGTGTATTCATCAGTTTGTGAAACTCGGAAAGTGTCCCTGGAAATGCTTTGCCAGACAGTAACATCAGTAATTGCTAATTTAACTAAAGGAACAAACAGAAACCCATAACTATATCATGTGGATCAAGTCATTCTAAATAGGAAACCTGCAACTAGCAGAATTTTTATTTTTACTGTGGGAAGTGAAGGCGTTTTGAGTTTTCAGGTTGTTACAACATATAGAAGGAAGCTATAGCTTGAATACTAGACTCTTGTTCAAGCAGGTATCTCCGCTCATTTTCCTGGGCTGCATCTCATGCATAAAGGAAACATGGTTATGAATGGGAACCCATGTTTCTGGCCAAGCTACCATTTTATAGAAGCCCAGTTTTTTGATGAAGTTTTTCCTCAACAACTGTGAAGACTGTAGTGTCTAAAACACGAAACAAACAGCCCTGAGTCTGATACATCAAGAGTATTTGAGGGAGTATTTCTGCGCTCAGCCTCTCACCTCTGCGTACAAGCAACAGCATTATGTATGGGAAGTGCAAACATGAGGGAATTTGTAAGTGTGTATTGGGTTCTGTGTTTAAATATTTCACAAACATGTTGAATTTTTACTGCAGCTATGTTAAACTTTTGTTAATAAGTCCCTATTTAACTGCCTTTCACTCTCCCGTATCTTCTTTCAGTTTCTCTGTAGTTACATGCTTAGGTTGCAACTTTGGCCTTTTACTACTTTCTCAGCATCCAGACCAAAACCAGTATCAGGATATTAGTCTATGCTTCTACTTCTTGATAATATTTGTAGATTAAAAGAGGAGATGAAAGAAAATAGGGAGACTTTCTAGATGCAAAGCTCAACGAACCCCCCTGCTCCCATCTGTGTCAACAGCACTAACAGTGTTACCCACTCACAAGAAATGGCTGAAAGCAACAGCTTTTGCCTGCCTGAATGAAACTACTGTTTTCATACAAGCCCTTAAAAAAGTTGGAGGTGGGAGGGATGTGGTATGATGGTGTGGTTAATGAACTGAGGGAGGGAAGGGCCATTTTGGTGCTTAAGATTATGATGTTGAATGTTTGACAAGGGGCAATTTGTTGTCTTTAGGTGCAGGAAAAAAACCCTATAAAATGAAGTAAAGCACAAGTAAGGCTTCCCAGCCTGTTCTTAATCCTTGTGTGAGGATGGAAGGAAACAGTTCTGAAGACCCAAGTATGTCAGGGCTCACTGCACAGGGTATGCTAGGAGAGACAACACTGTCACACACAACTTTAAAAGCTTCTTAGCTCTTCTAAAACATGTCCTTAGGTTTAGTTGTTTGTTCCTTCTGTGGCAGCATGCACAGCATGAAGCAACAAGGAGAAAACCTGCTCTGATTTCGATTAATGATCACTCACTGTGCAGAGCTGCTTTTACATACATCTGGGTCAGCAGATGCTGTAAGAGCAGCAGGTCAATATAGAGCATCTATGGTGTCAGCAGAGCCATAGGCATGAAACCCATAATTCAAAAAAACCATTACAAAACTTGAAGCCTCAGACAGCTTTACAGCTGCAATGACTTGAGAGTTTTGACAGATGATAGAAACCATATCAACATGCAGCATGAATCCAAAACATTGTTTGTTTGCTCGGACTTGCTTTCAAGGAGTGTGACAAGGTAAAATCAAAAGTATGACAGGTCGATTCAGGCTAAAAGGCTCTGCATGAGTCTCCTGAAACAGAATGTCTCTCAGGCTCTTTCATTGCTTTACGTACTTATGTCTTGATCTCTGGAAGAGGTGGTTTCCACTGCCATCCCAATACAGCCAGTTATGCAGTTTTGCATACTGTATGGAGTAGGAAAAAGTATTTTTCTGAAGGAGTGTTTTCATTGTAATTGATTTTGTGATTAAGCAGTTATTAAAGGAAAAATACACACCTGTTACTGTGCAAATGGAACAATTTTTTAACATGCATTCGAAAACTGTCTAGTAAATTCAGGCTCTTCAGGCAATATAATTTGCAACGATGCGATTTTGGCATCTTTCCAGCAATCTTCTACCCTGTCATGTTCAGCCAAGCTTCTGCTACAGCCAGTTCACACTGTTATATTCTGTGTACACATGAGTGTTTTAAAAAAAGTACCGTGCTTACTCTGGTCTATGATACAGCATAAATGTAGGCTCAATGGGCAATGGCCAGCAGGAAGGAATATGCAGTAGATGAGAAAGCAAGAACATTGTGGCGTTTCGTTTTTTTTCTTCCCCCCTGCTAGTTCTCTAGAAGGATGTAAACATATTTTCTGAGTAAACGTATAATGAAACTCTGAAATATATTTTTTTAAAAAGCATGTAAGCAAGGTCTGAATGGTGAAGTGCTCATTTATAATTCTGTCTTCTGCTCAAGTTAGACCGGACAAATCTTTGCTCTTCCTACTGAAATGGCAAGCCCTCCAGCTGAGGCACACTGATGAAATAATAAGAGAGAAATGTGTACCACAGAAGCCTTTCTTGTTATCAGTCTGCTCCCTGAAGACAGGGCTCTCCTCTGCTCTTTTGCATCTACCTCTGTGCATCTTGTTTAGAGAAATGGCACTCTGCTTTAGGACTGGGCTTAGTGGAAACTGTGGAAATAGTTATTAGACACATGGAAAGGGAAGGGGGGGGGCAATTCACATCATACCCATTTAATAATCAGAGGTAGAGTCCCGGTTCTTCAGTATCCTTCACAAGGACCTGTTTTATTTGGGGGATTACATTAAGCCTAGGCAGTTTTGCATATTATAGATGGGATAGTTTGAAGGAAGTTTTCCATTGTAAGCAATATGGTAAATTAAGTAGATATTAAAGGAATATACACCTATTTACTTGCTAGTGGAATAACTCTTTGGAAGAAAAAAATTCAAATGTCATCTGGAGGTTATCAAGCTCCTGGAAGTAGCTGAGCTACCAAATTACACCCTGGTACTCTGACAGGTGATAGCAGGCCCTGGGATGAATGAATAAAAAGCATATGCAGGTGCATTTACTATTTTGCTAATAGTGACTTCTTCACAGGTAAGCAATCCAGTGTGTTTACTTTCAGTTCAAGTTTGCTTTGTTTACATTGAGTACCATTGCTGCTAACTTCCAATGAGGTGACACAAAGTAACAGGTTACAAAAATGCCATCAACATCCATTCTGACAGCATCCATGTCACAATACACAATGATGTACTGGAATTATACAAAGACAAAAAAAAATATAGATATAGCTAATTATTCTGACTAGAACTGAAACTGACAGCAAAAAAGAAAAGAGCCCCCCGCCCTGACCCCCAAAGCCCCTGCAGGAATCCATACCAACGCTTTGGCAGCCTCATAGCAATAAAGCGATAACCATCCTTTCACATGCCAAAACCTTGTTTTTGTAACACTGTGAGTTCCTGGCTCAGAGAAATAGTTACATCCGTTAAAGCATTTTTTTTTCTCTCTCCTTTCCATCCCCCCAACCTGAATCAGCTTCATGTTTTTACAGAGGGTTAATACTTACTAAAAATAATAAACAAATGAGGGGTATAGGCACCATAGACTGCTCGGACAGTTAAATGTTCTAGTAATGGAGTCTAAGATATCTCAGCTTGAAACTCAGCTGCCCTTCAATTAGATTCATCTAAAACAAGAGCCTGATCAGTGGCATTACTGAAAAGGCTGACGAAAAGAGCAATCCCTCTGCTTAATTAGTAGTAGCACAGTCAAGAACTGAAACCACCCCATCTCTCAGTGTTGGCTGCCTGCTTCGGCTTCAGGCTTCATGGTTTGGATTTCTGCTTGCCAGTCCGTTCCTCAGGTCTTGTGCTCCCCCCAGACCCCACATACATCAGTGCTGTAGGAAACAGTCAAATCCATGTACCCAGCAAACCCCTCCCCCCCCCCCCCTATCCTCCCCCCCCCCCCGTTTCTCTTCACAGATCATCTGCAGATTTCTTCATGTAAGTTCATGCCTTGCTATTCACTAATGAGGTATTATTAGATACTAACAATGCCTGCTCTCCTATGGACATTAGTACAGACCAGTGACACATGAAGAAAGCTCTTCAGTTAACCATTAAAAAAATATTGCACTTACTTTAACCTTAAGCCCAACCTGCCCAGAAAGGAAAAAAAAAAATTTAACCAAATGTATCAAACAAAAACCCAACACTCTGGAGCAATCTATTTTATGCACATATAGTGTCTTTTCCTTCATGTTGTTTAGTTGAATTTGGTCCAGTATTTTAAAAAAATGTCCAGAAATGAAACAGTTCAAAAGACACCGCAGGCTCGTTAAGGCTTTGTCTTCCCAGTGCTTCAGGAAGTTAAAAGTTTCTTTCTTTCATTGTCCATGTACTGCAAAGCAGCGGTCTCTTGTGGCAGAACAACTGGCCGTTCAAACTATCAAAAGAAAAAAAATCAGAAGCAAGGGAAGATGGGTGTGCTTCATGGTCTCACCTGGAACCAAACAAACAGAATGCTTTAGAAATAAAAAAGGAAATAAATACAGTTCTTGGCAGTTATTTTTACCAGCCCTCCATACAGGCTGGGACTGCAGCCCACCAGTACAAGCAGCTGGGCTCTGGGACTCAGATTAGACAGTAAAGTACCTGAACATTAGGAAAAGTGAGGCTAATTGGGCTTCATTTTACGGGCAGGGAATGATGTACACAGAGGCTAATAAAGGCACATGTGCAACACCACAGACACACAGCACAGATGGCTGGTGTTGGTGCCCACAGCACAGCTCTCCACCAGCTATTTCAGAAGCCAGTTTGTGTTGAAAGTCTGTAGCTTCCTGCTTCACCCAAAAGCAAATATTAAGGTTATGGCTGGGTTATTACGGCTACCTAATGAACTAAAGCTCATTAGCTTAACCAGTAGTGACATACACGCTTACAGCTTGTCCCCGCCAGCAAACCTCTCAGTAGGTCAGAGCCATATGTTTTACTCTGCAGCTGGGGACTCGGCTGGGCTGGTGGCATGCAACAGCTCAGGCAATTGAGGCTCAGTGGAAAGGCAAGATGGTCACTTCACTTCTGCTGATGGTAGTACCAGTTTGAGACCCCTCCTGTTCCCTGGTTCTAGATTTATGAAAAAAAATTCCCCAGCGTTTTATGTCAGAGCTTTTTGGTTACCACCTCACACTCGAGCAGGCTCTGTTGCCACTACAGCAGCGCTGGCAGAGCACCCCCAGAGCTCTGCTGGCCTTGGCAACCTGGCAGTTGGTAAGTGACTTGAGAAAGACTGAAGATATTAAAGTCCTCCCCTCCTTTAAGCTTTGTAAGGAGTGTTAGAACAAGTGGCAGGGAATAGTTAGATGGCTCATTCAGGATTTCCAGCTTCTCTTTTTCTTTGAACGATGGATGAGCCAATACACTTTTAAAAAGTGCTGCGGAAGGTATAGTGGATTATTTACTGCAAAAGGCTAGAGGCATTTTCCTCACACTGTCCATGTGAGCATCACCTCAGCAGGGGACAAGGGCCAGAAAGGTCCAAACTGCCAGCAAAGCTCCTGGAGCAAACATCCATGATGCTGGTTGCTGTTGAGCAGCCAGGACACGAGGCTGTGGGCATGGCGCAGGGCTGGGCTTGCCTGACTTACCACCTGTGACTTTGGACTAGGACTTGCTGACGTTCTCATATATGACATCACTGATGCAGAACTGCTGCTTCTTCTTTTGCCACATCAGTTGCACACACTGGTGAATAAAAATGTATTGTTCCTGGAAGAAAACACCAAATGAGTGGGTATTTTTGCACCTCAGAAAGCATGACAAAAATCCAAATGGTGAAAGACTTTTATAGTTCACAGTAACAGGCTGCACAGATTCTCTGTCCCTCCCTCCTCAGCCCCTCACAATGTACAGTGAGTTGTCAGCTCCCAAAATAATAGCCTGCAATTGCTACAGATAGCAGCTGGGGAAGCACAAAATCCACCTGATCTGCCCTGGCATCATAATCAGTTGTTCATAACCCGACTGATGATGGGAGGTAAGAATAGAATAGGATAGGGTAGGATGGAATGGAATGGAATGGAATAGTTCAGTTGGACCTGAGCTAAAGTGGGTCTACTTTATATTGCTGAAAATGAATTAATTCCAGAAAAGTACCTGAATGCTTTATGTGCAACAAATTGTATCCATGCCACATATGCACCTGAAATATTTTAATGAACTTCATGTTCCTTAGTGCTTGAATTCTTTACCAATAAAAAGCTGAAACCTGATTTTGTTCACAAAGCAGTTAATTATTTGGGGAGTTATCAACCTCTGACACTAAGTAAGTCAGGTCAGTCACATGCACTGTTACATTTGTGGACAGATTTTTGTGCAACAAGATTGTGGTTATCTTTGGTTTTGATTTTGGTTAGGGACTAGCTTTTCTAAGCATTATCATCATACAGATTAAACACTGTAATTCAATTTGGAATAAATTTAACTGATGACTTTTAGATTTTGAAGAGAGAGAAGGCAAACCCTGATGAATCCTTACACCAAGCTTTATGTGCACTAAGCACAGGGAGCAAGTGGATCGCAAGCAAAAACAACTGTCCCAAAAACTGAGTCTGGATTTCAGCCCCTGTCCTCAGTGGTCTGCTGATGCCAGGAGATATCAATATGAATTTGAAGCATGTTTCAGACCACAGAAGTGCCTGGATTTCCTCACATGCACTAATTTGGAGTGACTGGTTTCAACTCAGGGTATTTTCCAATCTAAATCCCTTTTTTTGGGCCTATGCCTTTTTTTTTTTTAAACTACCCAGCAAGACACTGCCAGGTTTCCAGTGTATGAGGCAACGTGAACCCAGGTGAGCGGTGTGTGGTTTCAGGTTTTGTAAGGAAAGCGTTTTCAGTGGCCTCTGCACCTGAGTGCCCCTGCCACCTCGTAACCTCTGCAGCCAGGCTTGGACACTGCCTGGAGCAGCAGGAGCTCAGCAACAGCCAAAGCCCAGCCCTTGATATCAGCCCCAGGCAGACAATGAGTTTGTACATTTAAAAAAAATAATCTTATTACCTCTGAGAGGTAATATAGTTGCAGCTGAAATAAACCATCAGGATTTGTTTCTCTGGTTTTTACGTAAGAATCCGCCTTTGGATTAATATAGTGAATTGTGATGAAAAGTGACAGTTTGACAGGAATGATCCAGTATGGTCTGAGAATAATGACCTTTTTTCATTTCTAGGTGTTACTTGTTGTCACTGCAGGTTTTCCTCCTGTTCCTCTGCTCTCCCTGCTAAGTCTTCTTTGCTTTGCTCTGGGTTCAACAATCTTTGGCAACAAGTTATCTGCCAGACCTAGCCTGGAAACAGTGATGGTGGCACTTCCAACTGTATGGAGGTTGCCAGCTTATACTGTGTCTAATCAGTAAAGAGTACAAGAGGCACGAAATCTTTCCGTCACTAGTAGAGGGCCTGGGAAGGTTTCAGATGCATAAAAGCTTCTGCTTTGGAAAAAGAGTTTGTGATATTTTTTTCCATTATATATTCTGACAATAAGACTATACTCCTGACATTTGCCTTAAAAACAGAAAAATAACTACCCAGTAGATATTTGGGCAGGGAGAGGGGCAAGGAGGATGTCTGGTAGACTTATAATCCTTTTGTCTGTTTTGCTTGTTATTTGTACCGCCATTGTGTAACTGAGTTCCTAAGCTTGGCCAGACATTACTCCCTTGAACAAGCGTGACTGGCTGTCCGATACTGATATCATTTCGTGAGCCATTAATCCTCTCAGCCAGCCCAATTCTTTTCAAAATGGTTTGAAAATTTCAAATGTTAATCTCTTCTAATGCATATTTTGCATATTAATTTCACAGAAGGTGAGAATAACTCATCCCCTCCGGAAGGTATCAGTGAGATTGTAGACACATTATCAGACCCCAGACCCACCTACGCAGCAGATTAATAACAGGACAATATTACAATAAAGATGTAAACTTAATTGTATCTATTCATAGCTATTTTGTCAAGTACTTTGAAACATGGTTTAGTGGGTTTAGCGGGTGTGGTGGCATTGGGTATACGGTTGGACTTGATCATCTTTGAGGTCGCTTCCAATCATAATGATTCTATGATTCTAAGTGTTCAGGGGGACATTTTACCAAGTGTTCAGTCGTTGGATACGAACATGCTACACAGAGGTATGAAATAGATCTGATGATACATTCATAATGTTGAAGTGAACTGATCTTACCTCTGTCTGCACCATGGACATTCTGTAGGACCGCATGTCAGACACCAGTCCCAATATGTCTATGAACTCGTGATCACGGATGTGCTGTAAGAGCCGATCCAGGGCTATGAAGGTTCCTGTTCGTCCCACTCCAGCACTGCAACACACAGAGACATGCATCTCATGTCAGGCTTTTCTGATGGGAACACAGAAGAAAATCAGTGGTACTGCAAAAAGCAGGCGTGCGGCAGCTGCGATAATCGGATGTAGTCACTCTGAGATCAGACAGGCTGGTTAATCTGTAGGACTTAATGCTGTGCAACCCTTCATACATTGTTTAGGTAGAATGTATGGAGTGGCTGGCTCTGTAGTTCTTTCACCTTCCTATACTTCCCTTCATGCACTGACACGTAGAATGTGCATGCACATCCTTGCCCACCTTTCGCTGTCTGCTCTTCCCACTTTCATTGCTCCCCTCAAAGATTTCATGAGACATCTCTAACCACAGGAGCTGTCGCCATAACTGCAGTGATTGCTGCACAGAGGCTGCACAGAGGCAGCTGGGATTGAACTTGCACAATTCATTGTCACCACTATCCACGATGCAAAGCTCTTGGCTTTGCAAAGGCACTGCATTACTACAGTTCATCCTCAAAGGACAAACCACCCAGAAAAGTCTACGCTCCAGGACTTCTGCCTTGGGAGCATGAGACAGAAATAGTCAGCAACCACTCGGCTGACAAATCTTCATCCCCCACAAAGGGAAGCTTAGTGACTAGAAAAAAGACACGCTGTTTTGATTTAGAGATTCTTATGTGCATATGACTCTTTGCACTGTGATGTCACATGGAATGTTTAAGTCTGATTTCATTATGGGTGTGGCTTTAAAGGTTTTATAGAGTTTCATATGAAGTCCCAACACCATGACTACTACTGAGGATAGAAGTGTGTGTCTTAGCAAAAGGTCTTTCTGCTATCTTGTGGTATTTTTTGGAAAAGCTTTGAAAGTATTTTCCATAAAGTTGAACAGTTCATCCAATACAGTTCAACAAAACTATGAAAAAACAGGTGAGTGGTTTTTTTGTTGCTTGTGTTTAACAAAAATGTCAATATCTTGAATGAAATTAATACAATGGAACTTCTGATCTACCTGACAGATCTAATAATTGATAAATTCATAAATAACAAATGGATAAGTTGTATTGATGTCAGTTCTATGCCGCCTTTAACATTTGAGAACAATTGCTGTAGGAGTTGATCTATACATTCTTTCTCCACTGATTTCATAGCATTGCTGCTTTTAAACTATGTGGTCTAAGACATACAGTATACTCTAAAAACACCACCTGAAAATCTCTCTCTCTGCTGCTAGAAGCATCCTAATTAAAAAGAAAATGCTACAGTTCTTACCCAGCTCTCTGATGCTTGCTTCTATCCCTTCCCAGAACAATTAAGTCATATATAAGGATTTGATTTCACAACACTACATATAAATCCCTTCCCTGACTTACTAGCACCTTTCTTGATATTAGGACTCCCAGAACAATATCCCCTATGATTTCTTCCATTAAGTTACAGAGCACGGCTGATGATTTGCTGCCTTTACAAATGCTGCTGTTTTGCATTCCAGTAGAACATTAAGTGCCATACCTGGAAACTAAAAATGATATTGCTATAAAAGACTGTTTTCTGGGAAGGAGCTCTGAAAAGTGTGCAAAGTGGTGGCAAGAGACAGCCAGTGCTGACTGCCACATCAGCACCAGGAAAGACAGGGCTGGAGGGTGCTGACACATTGTGCAGCAATGTAACTGCTGCCTCTGGGGTGGGTGATGTAGGGTTGGCTGAGATTAATCTCATCAAGCCTTGACTGCCATTAGGAGTATGTCACAATAATGTACACACATTCATTGATTGCAAGCCATCTATTTACATATTTCTGAGAAGTTTGTTGTGAGTAGCTCTCGCACAAGGAGCCATGTAGAGGTTTGAAGTCAGTTGGGAGAATTGGATCAGGAACCAATCTGGTATGATATCATCTCTAACATGGCAGCTGCCCCCAGAGAGGCCAAGTAAGTGACCATCTTAATAAAAGGCCAGATGATGCACAAGAGATAAATCTGACTGTATCTAAAACAACCTTCCTCCAAAAAAAAAAAAAAAAAAAAAAGAAAAAAGCCCTTATAACTGTTAGCATGGGACACTGGTATTACTGCTAGCACAGCATAGCACTCTTCATGTCACCTCTTGAACGTAACAAAAGCCGAATGACCAGAGGAGGAGGATCTGCACAGAGACACACATCTGCAGGGGAGAAGCACACTGCGGCAGGCTGCTGGCCAGACTGCACCACCCGTATCACGAACGTGTGGAAATAAGAGAGCAGGGGCAGGCTCTGAGATAGTGTGTATCAGGATTGCCTGCTGTGCCTTCTAAAGCCATTTGTTGATAACATCCAAAGAGATGACTCTCCTCTAGAAAGAAATGCCTTGGTGTCTATGGCTGTAGGCTGAAATCCCAGCCCCACTGTAGTCAAAGCAGGGGACTGTTCCTTTACCCTTAACACCAGACAAAACCATCTCCAGCTAACAGGTGAGCAGAACCCTGAAATCTCTCCTTCCAACAGTTTCCCAACCTATTTAATAAGTAACACCCTTAAGTTCTCCTTTTTCTAGAGGCATTTACCTGCAGTGTATGATCATGGGGCCTTTACTCTTTGCTGATTTCTGCCTGACCATCTGTACAAACTGGAGGATGCTTTCGGCAGCGTTGGTGGTGGGGACACCATGATCTGGCCAGGCAGTGTAGTTAAAATGCATCACATCTTGTACCTCATCAGCCTAATGGGAAAAGCAGAATAGCATGTTCACAGGAGTTTTGACAGTGCAGTCATGCTGAGGTTTTGTTGTCATTTTTTTTTGATGTTGTGGTTTTTTTTTTTCCCAAATACAACCTAAGAAAGTAAAGTCAGCCAAAAAAGTGGCAAATAATTTACATGCTATTTGATTAAAAAGGGGAGGGTGTATCAGGCCATCGTTACCAAAAAGGCATGAACTCTTGTTTCTGGGTTTGGGATTTGTTGCTTTTTTTCTCATGGTCGTTTGATTTCACTTTTTTTTTAAATCAAGAACTGTTGCATTTTTTCAAGTTAAGGCTTTCTTCTTCTTTCTATTCCATTCCCTCTCCTTTTCTCGTATTGTCACGGACAAAGAACAATGCTGTTGGCAAATAAAGACTGGACTCTTGAGAGTTTTTCTTTGCAAGTTTCAAAGAAAAAAAAAATACCAAAAGCGAAGAAAAAATGATTACGGGGCAAAGGAAATATTTAGAAAAATACTCATTATTACAAAAAAAAATTTTAATGATAAAAACCATAGAGGCTTTAGGTAAAATAAGATCCTCAACACAACACATTTTGTCTTTGAGACTTAAAGGAATTCAAAATATGGAGAGGGGAGGCAGCTGTCATCATCAAAACCCATGGCAAGCAATGCCTTGGGTTTTGCCATTCTGGATCAGGCTAAATATCCCTACTGCAGTAACCTCTCTCCAGTCACAGACAACAGCAGATCCTTAGGCAAAGGATATTAAAAAATTAGATCAGTACAAAAGATCCTAAAGTAGCTGCCCTGGGTTTGGTAAAAGACAGTTTACCTGAACTGCAAACCGCAGTCTTGTCCTTATTTTTAATAGACACCAACAGCCCAACACATAATATGTTTTACATGTCTGCACTCCTAGCCTGTGCCCTGTGCACACTTTGTAACACACTGAGGCATGGCTGAGCAGGACTAAGGTCCTGGGCCAATGTCAACATGCCAGTGCACAGCTTTTTTCATGTCCCCTCTGTATCTCTAACATTGCCTTCACGAGCTGGTCCTGGCAACGAGCTGGTGCAGGAAACAAAGCTTGGAAGAAATGCTTAAAAATCTGAACAGTTTTAATTTGGAAATTGCATGCTGTTCACGTGTGTTTCAATACTTTATCGGAATATATGATTATTGCAGAATTGCCCTTTTGAAAAATATTTTCAATTTCTACATTGGTATTTTCAAGTTTTGGATAGCTTACAGCAAGAAGATATGCCTGAGATAAAGAAAAGAAGTTTACACATTTGTCGTCACTAATTATTGGCACCACAGAAATGTCCAAAGCTCTGGTACTGCTTTTGTTTCAGCCTTGCACTGTGCTGAGAAATTCAGAGACAACAATTTTAGGGGAAAGTTTCATGATTTAGTCATTTTCCTGTGTGGAGAGAGGGTAAGGCCATCAATCTCTCTCTTATGGACAAAAGTTAAAGAAAAGGCTGGACCAAAATTACTCCCCCTCTTTTAGCAGGGCCATCCAAAACGTTTCACTTACATAGCTAATTCGGAAATTCCTATAAACCCAGTCTGTATGCTCCTCCTCGGACAGCATCTCCACTGTGATGTCCCCATATGCAACAGGATCTTCTGTAAAAGGCCAGTAATGATCACATTTCACCTGAAAGGGAAGGAAATGCATACATATTTGTATTTATATACATATATATCCATATGCATATAAAAAAATCGTAATCAAAAGTATATTGAACCTCAGTTTTAGAAATGTCTAGAGCACTATTTATTTGATGCTGCAATAAGAGGTAACATATTCTGCAATGAATTTCATCCCGATCATTCTTATTGGTTAACTGTGGACATCAGCTATACATCGTTTTTCTGAAGGGTAGCATTAGTACAGACTGGAAATACACTGTCTTTGTAGATTGTTACTTTTCCTAATAGAATAGGCCTAAAAGGAACAAAACATGGGGAACAAGAATATACATATAAAAGAAATAAACTATATTCCAAATATTTCTATTTTAAGCTCAAGGAAAAAGTAAAGCATAATACATAATATTTGCATTTTACTATTATTTAAACTTAAAAGCACAGAATCATAGAATGGTTGAGGCTGGAAATGATCTCTGGAGGTCATCTCCTCCCAGCCCCTTGCTCAAGCAGGGCCACCTACAGCAGGCTGCTCAAGACCATGCCCAGATGGCTTTTGACTATCTCCAAGGGGGAGACTCCACTTGTGCCAGTGCTCAGTCACCCTCACAGTAAGAAGTGTTTCCTGATTTCAGATAGAATTTAATGTATTTTATTTGTGCCCATTGCCTCTTCCCCTGTCACTAGGCATCACTGAGAGGTGCCTTGTCTCCATTCCATCTCATCAGGTATTTACACATAGTGACAAGATCCCGTGAGCCTTCTCTTTTCCAAACTGAAGAGCCCCAGCTCTCTCAGCCTGTCCTCATGTGAAAGATGCTCCTGTCCCTTAATCATCCTGAAATGCCTGCTGTAAGTGAATGAAATGCCATTCCAGGTCTGGTTATGATGCTGCCTCATGATCAGAAAACAGAAATTCACTCACCAGAAAATAAATATGTTTTCAGAGTAGTTTCTCTTATACTATGTGCAAGATTTTGTTACATACCCTTCTTTTCTCATTACACTGAGTAAGCATAACAATAATTTGAGATTTTTGCTGGAGAACCATCTTCCAAAAATCATTCCTAGTTTCTGGCAGTGGCCCTTGGGTTGCAATGTATTCCTGGGGTGAATTATAACCCTAAGAAACAAAGAGACAGGTACTGTTTAACAACTTGATTACTGCTTAACAACACGTTTTTCTCTGGCGTATGTATTTTTCAGCTTGCTCAATTTGTACCTTTAAAAGTGATTTCTAATATAAACAAACTACTTCATGATTTTTTTTTTGTTATTTATTTTGAAATTACAATTTTTGCCAGTTTTTCATGCTCCCAAGGTGTAAGCAATCTAGAATGAAGGACAGAAAATGAAGCTGTTACTATACAAATCCTTTGCCCAGAGAGCAGGAAAGGCAACATTTAAAAAAAAGTAATGAGAATCCTAAATCAAAGTTCCAGCTTGTTCCAGATTTCCTAATTTAAGAGTTATTTAGTTATAGACATAAACCCAATTACAGACACTTAGCCTGCTCTTCCCAAGCAGTGTCTGTGGTGATTTTCAGTCACTGATGTAAATGGAAGGTAGCAATGAACAGGATTATATGCATATATTTATGTCATAAGGGCCTAAATTAGTAAAATACTAATTAGAGTTCTGCTTAAAATAATAGAGAACACACTGAGTCAACACCCTTAACAGATTATCATTGGTATGTTTTACTGAAGCTCAGATATCCATTTATTCCTTCTCCTATCCCTATCAACATGCTTTTACTTGGAAAGACTCCTTCCCCTCTCCAAAACCAAAAGACTGTTACAAAGACTGTAATAAAGATTCACAAAGTGACTATTTTGGCGTTTGCTATGACCGTATTTGTGGAGATTGTATCATAAAAACCACATTTGGAATGTTATTTGGTATTCCTAATAAGAGCAGAAGATACATTCAACACACAGCATGATCCAATGTAAAGTGGGCAATTTCTGTGCCACCACAGTATGCGGGTTGCAAAAATATTCATGATTTGGGAGCACTTCCCATAAATGGCTTCCTCCAGACATCTCTAGAAGTCAGCTCGATCTGAGTTTTTGCACTACACAGAATTTGCTGTTCATTTGTCTGCATAGGCTATGTCTGACCTAAGTGTCAAATCTCTGTTATCACAGAGACACAGGTCACCACTAGTATCTGTGTTTGGAGGCAGGTAGTCACTGGAGAAGCAATTGTCAGGAAAAGCCAAGCATTAAAATGACATGTCTGTCCCAGTTTCTACAGTCAGCATTATGCTATAAGTAGAACTAAAGAGATGTAAACTATAAAATGCAGAACCGAGCAATCCAAAAAGGACCACTACATAAAATCCTATTATCCATAATCCTGTGTCATAGATGTTTCCTGAGTTGTGAATGATTCTTTTGAACATATTTTGGTTTCTTGAATCACGGTAAGCTCAGGAACTTGCAGCTTGAGTGTTTAGGTTCATGCTCTCGATGCATAGAAACTAAGTACAGGCAATGTGCTCAGCAGTACATGCGTGGACCATGCTGCAGTAGCAAAGAAGTGGTTTCACTGACTCATCTGAGGGTTCCTCCCTTCCCCATAATGCTGACTCAGCTCTCTCCAGCACAGCCAGGGCCAGCTCTGTCTTCTGTTCACGGCAAAGATGCAGAAATGCATCTGTCTATGGTCCCCAAGTGAAAGGTCTTTCTCTAAATGGATGCTGCAGGGTTCTGCCTCCTCTCCACACAGAGTGACTCAGCGGACATTGCTCTCTCTAACACAGCCTACACCGAGTCACAGCAACAGGGGGATAACAGAGGAGGAAACCTTTGTGGCAGTGATAAGCCAAAGTGACTAAACAAGCTCAGGCGAAAGAGAAAGAGCTAATGAAGTTTTAGTCCACCCTCAGTGTCAAACTGTTTGACTACAGCCCCGTGTATACTTTAATTATCCTAAAACTCCAGGTGCTACTCCCTGGTAAATGGCTGCTCTAGGTCAGACAGAGGGAGGAATACTGGGCGCACCAGAGATGAGTCAAAAGGCAAAAGCTCTCTCCACACACCATCTGGGCTGTGTCCATTTTGTCAGTTGTGGAGTATCTGATGTAATCCTTTTTCTATGTGCTGTAGAAACCTGGAAAATTTTCTCATTTAAAAGTTTATGTTTTTCCTAGCTGTCTTAAAAAGCCACTGGACCACCTAACACTTCCTCTCCATTTCTCTACCAGTCCAATCTAGGTTTCACAAAGATTCACAGCTCACCCAGTGCTACTGAGGCAAAATTTGCCAAAAATTCCACCCTTCTGTTTTTGTTTTTTTTTTGGCGGCTAGTGAAAAGCATAGTTTCCTGTAGGCAAAATATTGGAAGCTGAAGGATGTGCTGAGAATGTGACTGAGCTTCCAGGAGATACTGTGCTATTTGCAGGTGACACACTCTAACTGCTGTTCTGAACACTATTCTTTACACTGACCGAGTCTCTGTACTCACAGGAATGTAGTTGGCGTTAATGTAGTCAGATCCCTCTTCTTCATTCATTGAAACTAACCGGACACGACTAAAATCATCTGTAAAAGGAAAAAAAAAAATAGTTGTCTCTCAAACATGGCAGTAATCTCCAACTAGGCAAAATTAAAACTAATCCTATAAAAACTGAAAAAAAATCTATTAAAAAATAGAAAATGCTCATATTTACCAACAGAGAGAAATGTTTGCTTCAGCGAACGCTACACAGATGCACCATCCTTACTGTTCTGCAAAATATACCCTCCAACTACTGTCCCTTTGGGCTCCCTTAGGTTTCTTTAAAATGATAAGAAAAATATCATAACACTACTCAGTAATACAGACAATCTTGTGTTCCTCACTCCAAACTCCTGTCTTGACAAACATCCCCAGAAAGCTACATCTCTTCAAATCTAACAACAAACATCTATTGCCTGGTTCTCTCTAAGGGCAGGTTTTAGAACAGGTTTTTATCAGTCAGAAAATCTGTCCTGATTCTCCAGTTCTCTTATTAAAACTCTTCTTTCCGTCTCAAGGGACTTTAGCAAGAGCCCATATGTATTGTACTTACATGGCAGGATATTTGTGTAGCGATTTTTACAGCGATTCATGGGAAGATCAGCAGCAAAGTGAGGTATGTCAAGCCCAATCAGTTTTAGCTCCTGGGGTAACAGAAAGAAAAATGCCAAGGTCAAACTCACAAACACTTAAAAAACAATTCTTTGTGAAGTGATTACTTGTGGCAGGTACCAGACTGAAAACGTTCATAAATCACTTTATAAACTGACAGTAGGATTACACTGACTTTCCTTATCTGATGGTCTGAGTTTGGCTCCAAACAGCTAGAGAGCAATGATGTGGGTTCTCCTTCCGATGCTGCCAATGCACTGCTGCCATCCAAGGCCGTCACTGCAGACTGCACCTCTCTACCCACACTTAATTAGGCATAACAGTGTCAAACCAGGGGTTGATAAGTTATTTCTGTGGTGGTCATTCACCCCACTTAAAGGGTTTTCTTTGAGTCCTCAATTGCCTTTTGATCTTGATACTGGGCAATGCTTGGAAGATCTTTCTAGTCATTACATCTAGATATATGATGCATCATAGGACTTTTCACTGGCAAGAAGGGAACATGTCAGCCACCCAGAATAGTGGTAACAACCTGAGAGTCCTCCCCACTCCCTTTCCATGTTTAAATCTTTGGGAGCTAGCCCTAGCATAGGAGTTTTTAGTTTTATACTACTAAACAGACTTTAAATTCTAGGTCTTAGAGAGAATTGGTCTTAGAGAGACCTCCTTGCTCTTAAAGAGATTTTTAATGTTACCTTCTCATTCTAATGCTCAAATTCAATAAATAATTTTTTTCAAAAGCATTAAATCAATAAAATAAAGACATTAAAATCCTGGATTCAATTCAGGCTGCCAGCATGTTCTAAACTTAAAGGAAGTGCGTCAGTCTGACAATGATCTTGAATCGAAAGTGATGAGCCACTCAAATCAGTTTACTAAACGCAGTCTTTAATGACACCAAGGTGGACTTCTAAATTCTGCAGAACTAGAAGGGAAGCTGACCCGCCTAGCAACAGTGGACATTAAATAACGCAGAGCACACGAACATGCCACACAAACCCAACATCTGGAGAAAGCTGATCTAGGCATGGCAGCTAGGAGAGGACAGAGTCCCCACAGATTTACCTCAAATTGCAGAGAAAATTTATAATCTGAATCTTTGGCCATATCCTTGATGTATCCATCAAAATCATCCAACTGGACAGGGCTTTAAAAGAAAAACACACAGAAATTAAGGAAAAAAAAACTTTTTTAGTACATTTTATTTCTATTTTCCCCAGAATACTATCAAGTTGTGAGTATGTATTTGCAACTGTTAATGCTAGAAAGCAACAATAAAGAGTAAGAAAAAAATCTTTTGGTTCAATGCCACCAAATGGTGGGCATATTGCTCATTACCTGCATCATACCGTAACAGCCCCAGAAAGAGAGGCTGAGAGAGGTGCTGATCCCTCTGAGTGAGCCCAATGCTGCAGCTGCTGGTGCTGATGATAGTAAGCACCCTGGTTTGCAGAGGTTGGAGTTGTCCTACCCGAGAGAAACCACTGGTCTGAGGTGAGGGGAATGGCCCATGCACCCTTCCTACAATTCCCCGGCCCCTGAACTGCTTTTGCAGGTGGATATGTCCCCAAGGCACAGGTGACACTGCAAGAAGCAGTGATCCAGCACCCCATCGCAGACCCACTCTCAGTACTATCCCACCAGCATGTTTCTGGCACCAGGGCAGCTGTTGCTTCATTTCAGTTCCCTCTTGTGCCATGTAAACTGTTGCTTTCAGATATTTTCACATCTAGCAGAGGCACTTTTAAAACTCATCTGAGCTTTGCCCAGGCAGAAAAATGGCTTTCATGCTTAGGTTTTGATTTTTTTAAATAGCATTTTGGATGCCGCTGCTGTGACTGCTTTCTCTTCTGGCTTTGAGATCTATACACATTTGTCATTAGAGGTAAAATTTTCCTGCCAGAGAGATAATGGCTTAAAAAAAGTGGCATAAAACTATACAAAACTATGCAGCGCTTCAGCAGGTATAAATTAGCCTTGATTTAATGACTCCCATCATTCTACACACTTTTTTGCCAGGTGGGGGTCTATCTGTTAGTACAGGCACAGTCTCTGAACACAACAGAGAAATAATTAGGCTAACGCTCTCAATAACGAAACACAGGTAAACAGCTTCCCTCCCCTAATTATCATGCTCTAATTTACAAGCTACTGAAGCATGTACACAGTAATCTTTTCATTTACTTTGAGGCAATACGCCCAAAGGAACCTGTCTTATCGCCACTTAATTACTCCTGTTTACCTGTTAGCATTAATGATCTAATGTTCTAGCAACAACCGTAATGAGAGCCTCATGTCAAGAGGGAAATATCACCAGAAACAAATGCATCCCAGTTTTTTCACCGTTTGTCATTGTTAACTAAGGATAAACTCTGTTGGGATCACTAAGTCGGATAATTGATCTTTTCCCCAATGACTAATTTTCTATCAGTAAGGAGCTCTTTTACCACAACATATCTATTGAAAAGAATTGCTTTTGTCCAATTAGTGTTTGTTTTCTGCCTTCAGATATCTCTCTCAGGATGTATTTATCAAGAAGATCTCTATATCTATAACTGCAACATCACTATACCATGTGCTCCACAATGCATGTTTAGTCTAAGGTGATACATTTTTTTATTGCTTTAAATATCAAAGTAGTTACATACTTGGTCAGCTTTCTCTTCTTTAACCCATTTTTACTCCTGTAAAAAAAAAAAAGTGTTTTTCATTCATTAAACTATTGTACAGTATTTATTCAAAGTTAGTACTGATTGAAGAATGTATGTTTTCTGGTCTCCATCATACTCAGGATGAGACTGGTGATAATACCTTCGATATTTTTAAGCTGATAGCAAAATTTCAATTGACACCAATGGGATGTGTTTTCCATTCTGTGGCTCTGAGAATGACCTGCTTGTGAAAGGAAAAACCTGCGCCCAACACAAGCAATGGGTCCTCTACAAATGGTGACCCAACAGCGCCATTGGCTTCAGGTGGGCTGCAGCTGAGCCCCTGGGGCCAGAGCCTGGCCAAAACTGGCAGGGGGCTGTGCTGTTGCAGAGGATGGGGCACCACAGTGTCCCCTGGGCTGCTCCACTCTGGCTCTAGAGGTCTTGGAAACTGGATGCCAACACTACAGAGCAACCAGGAACGAGAAGTAGCTGTTGGGTAAAGGGAGAAGACCACCATTTGCAAATTCAAGGAAGAGTGAAGGAAAAAGGGAAGAGCTTGAATGCTATTTCTCACCCATTTCATAACCTGCTTATGATGATCAATGAAGACAACGGCAAATATCCTACTGACTTTAGTGGGACTCAAGCTTAAACCTTAGATAATTTTAATTGACTTTTAACAGCTAGAGAAAATTACGCCAGTCGTGTTCGTGTAATACACTGTCTTCACATCCAATATAAATGACATAATTCACTAGCGACAGATGCGAGCAAGCTTATGAGTGTGTTAAGCAGTATAACCCGTAAGTTATGGACTTAAGAACTGCACTACACTAAATATCACCACGTGATTTTTTGGAGGGGTGTGTGGGGGTGTGTGTCTATGTATGTGTATGTGTGTTCATTTTGTTGTTGCAACAAAAAAGTTAAGCAATCAATCAGATTAAATGCACAAAGTGAGCACCCTGGAATAATTCGGCTAGAAGTCTGAAAACACTGATCCCCCCTGTTAAATCAGCCACAGAGCACGAATAGATTCTTGCTTACTCAGAAGGGATTTTAGTACTTTCATTTTTCTTTTTCCTGGGCATTAAGCAATATCTGTTCACTCACCACATTATAATGATGCTATTTTTAATTTCATGATGATATTAAAATAATTTCTAGGTAACTTGGGTCACAGCTTCAATTAGTAAATTAAAAGTGAAGACTTTTAATTTCAAAAAAATGAAAATATACAGAAAGAAATATTAAAAAGTGGAGTGTTTTTATTTTTCTATCCTGCTAAATTTAGAAGTGAAATTAAAAAACTCCAAATTATTATTTTCCAAAATTAAGTTTTACAAAATGTTCAGTTTTTGAAGCAGGCACAACCTGTAGTAATTTTGTTATCTTGTCAAGGTACATTTCAATTTATATGTGGTGCTTTGCCTGCAGAGATAAGAGGAGCTATAGCAATATCAGCTTTACACTAAGGTGGAGATTTACTTTCTAAAGCTTTACTCAGCCTACTGTGTTATCTATAGAGATACTATCTGTATAGTATCTGTACATTCATGTGTATATTACACATAGCCTAGTAGTATTTATTCTACATCTTTACAGATTTTTTTCCAATGAAATCTTAAAATTAATATCTCTAAATTATTCAACACATTTCTTCTCTATCCCCTGTGACTGTAGTAAACCTTTTAATGTCAGGCACATTGGAATTCATTTCAAAAGCAGAAAACATCTAAATGCTGTTTATGATGGGAATGCTTCTCCAAGGAACACTTCAAGAAACAGTAAAACAAATGATTGACATCCATTTCTCAGCAACAATTTCTTCTGCTTTGATAGTCTCAAGAGGCCTTTGTTTCTCAGCATTGCAACTGTTTCCTGAATGTCATAAATGTTTTAAACCAACTTGTGTGCAAAACAAAGACATTTGAAACATTAGCTGGTGTTTCATCTGTTCTTCCATTTACCCTACAGATGAAAATACAAAGGGAGCGATTAATCTCATCTCATTCAACTTCAGCTCCTTTAAACTTGGTCATCTAGACTAAACTAGGCAGCTTGACTGAAGAGGAAACCTCTGAAGAAAGATACACATCTGGAAAAGTGAGTAATGCACATTAATGCAATATAAACAAAAAGAGGCAAAGGGGCAAAAGAAGATGACAAATCTTTGCAGCAGTGCCATTGACAGTGGCCACTTTGGGCTTCTTGACCATTAGAGAGTTAAGAAAGATCAGTGTGACCTCCACAATAATAAACTGCTTGCCTGATCCTCCATCACTGTGCAACTCCGATATAACTAGTTAAGTTTACGTCAGACAAGTTACAAGTCAATACAGTATTAGCCTTGGAGAGATGTGGAAGACTTCCATTTGCTCTTCAGCTGGGTGTGTGTGGACAACATGCTTTTATTTTCAGGGGAGAAGAAATGGACCTTTAGTTACATAAACCCATTCATTTCTGGCCCCACCGAAAATTTAGGTGAGTTTTTCTACAGACCCAGTGTGACCCAAGGAAAACCTGTCTCAGAAATCCCTGTGCTGAAGATCCGATGACTGCCTGCCAGGGCTTTGGTGCCATATGGTAACACCAGGGAAAATGTTTGGTCAAAACTAAATCTTAACTTTGGTACCACATTTTTGTAAATCACTGTACCTTGGACTCAAGACCATCAGGAACTTTTAGATCATAGTCAATTATAATTATTTGTTAAACCATTTGTAGAACAGTTCCTGTTCCAAATAGACCCTGTGGTTTTGTCGGTTAGGTATTTTCAAAAAAACCAATCAGCCTTTTACTAAGTCTTTATAAATTATTTACAGACTAAACTATTAAATATACACAAATACATACAGAGACACTCACACAATGACCCAGTTTTAACACTTTGGGACTGCTGGTTTGTATTGATTCTCAGTGAACTGTTGTTTCCAAAAGCAAAACTTTTACTGATGTCAGGAGAGCATAAACGCACCTTTAAAAACTAAGGTATTTGACATCACACACCAAACAGGTGGCACGCGATTAAGCAATTTTAGTAATAGAAAAGCAGCAGCAGCAGCACACAATGCCAGGCAATGAACAGATGAATAACCGGACAGAAGAAGCCAGGACTTATAATGAAGTGGCAAAATTTGCAAAGAGAGCAATGAGATGATTATGGCAACCACTGTAAGATTAGCTTTTTAATACCAAGATGGGTTGGAGCATAAACAGACAAACTAGATGAAGCAGGGTAGCAAATACTTTGATACCCACATCCTCTCCAATCCATGTTCTAGTACAAGAAAATTATATCTTCAAAAGCTTTGACCCATTTGAAAACAAAGGTATCACACATTTTTCACGTAATAGAAATTAACATTGTTTACACATTGCATATGGAAAAACAAGTAAATCACTTACCAAGGATTAATATAAAATGCCAAAAGATAATCAGTCCAAAGGCATGAGGGTAGCAGAGTTAGGAAAGCAAATACACTTCTACGCCTGTGAGCATTAATAAATAACATACATAAAGATGAAAAAGTGAGGAGAGTTAGTAAGACAAACAGAAATCAGGAGATCAGCAAATTCTATTTTAAATATTAGGTAAACCTATAAAGGTTTCCTTTTACTTACTTCATAAGAACATTATTAGTATCCATAGAATTTTTACTCCTCAACCTGACACCCTATGCAAGATTTTCAGCTATCCAACATAAAATTATGTATGATCAAAATAAATGTGTTTTATGGTATTGATTGAGGCCTGTTATTCTAAATCAATGTTGATCAATAAACTGGCAGATTTTCAGAGAGTAAGATGTGTTTGAAAATTTCATCCACAGGTTTATGACCATTACACAGATGGTACTTACTCTATTTTCTGATGTTTTGAGATATTTCAGGACAGACATAGTTTTTTTTACCATGTACAACTACAATAATCTCCCATGTTTGCTCCTGCAAGTGATCCTTTAGATATCAGAACACCTGTATCAGAGATAAATTCAGATCATTCTATATCTCTCAATACTCTCTACTGAGCCAGATTTCTGAAAACATCCATATAAACATTTTGCTGAGTCCCATTTTAAGTGCTTTAAATTCTCTCTCAGGTTTTCAGCAAAACATTATTTGAACTTCTTCTAACTCTGGTTTCTGTGAACAACTATTCATAGTAGGTTTCATTGTGGCTAAAGGAAATTTGAGTACAAAATCATTCTGAACTTCTGTATTTGCAACCTGTTTACCAGATTCTGCTAGGCATTAATCCAGGAAACCCACTCAGGCCTGTTCTACCTTTTGGTGGAGTGGGCTACAGGTACTTTGCAAACGTGAAAAACTCATGAAACTTAAACAAAAGTTTCCCCAGAAGCAGAACTGTTTGCCAAATACATCCTCAAGTGTGTTTTTTCCCCATCAGAAAATCTGCTGTCCTAAAAACAATACCATCCTTCTACAACTGTTCTAAAGAGGAACCACAAAGTGAAATTTCCTTTTTCAGCACTTTTGGCTCTTATGAAGTCAGTAGATACTGTGTTTTCCCTGATAGGCAAGTCATGTCAATAGTATTAATCTCTAATCTTAATCTTCCAACCAGTGGTAGAAAACTTCTGCCCACACAGTGAAAACTCCAAGTTATGCTTTAATGAGTTTTGCTGCTGAAGAGAAAATGGGCAGCACAGTTTCTGCAGGGCACCTTCCCCAGGCATTGGTAGGGATTGTGTGGGTCAGTCAGAAGCGAGAGCCCTTTGTAGTTAACCATATGCTGTAGTGGTTGCAGCATCAGGGCCTTAGGGTTTATCCATTGTTTGGGTTTCTATGAGACTGGACTGAGGATGAAATTTGATTTTCTATAAGCAGATCTCTGGTGCCACAGAGAAGTTTTCATTAGGCTTAGAAGAAAGAAGTGATGATGTTGCTGGAATACTCCTCTTTCCTTTGGGAAACTCCAAGTGAGTTTTCCACTTCCTCTTGCCTACAGGGGCAAAAGGAATTATTCAAGCCTGGGTGTTCTTTCATCATCAAATTATCACTATAAAGTTTCACACTTTACCAAACCACAGGCTAACATGCTTGCAGAGCTACTTATATTGTTCACAGATTGAGAACTCCGACATCTAAAACAATTGATTTCAATTCAATATATGAAAAAATATGTAATTGCCCAATAAATACAATATTGTTTTCCTGGAACTATATAGTCTTTCACCTACTGCTCAGGTGTACTGAACAATTTTATTTAATTAAAAGAGACAGATACAGAGATTGCTCAAATCCTGAAAACTCTGCGGAGCTGAGCTTTTCTTAGGAATCAGTGGATATGACCATAGCTCCCTTACTAGATCCCTAGAATGACCCCAAGAAAAATGCATTTCTTAATCCTTATACGTGTCTTTAGGGCCATATTTTCCATTTGGCTGCCTGGATGGACAGTGAATCTGGTCTTGGCATTAGACAACAGAAGCACACAAAAGAAGATATCTTTACTAACTCTCGGAGAAGTCAGAACCATAAGATTAGGGCACTCTGCCTTCAGTTACCAAAAATTTGTGGAGATATTAAGCAGAAATATTTTCCCCAATTCATACTTTTAGAAGATAATTTATGTATGTATACATATATGCATATATACACATATATACACACACACACGCATGCACATATACTAAATCAAGCAACAAGAACCTTCCCTTTCACATCCAAACCTATTAATTAATTCCCCTTCCCATAAAAAAGCCTTTAATGGTTTTAATAACATCTGTTGCTAGTTTAATCATCTGATTCAAGCTTGGATGTTTCATTAACATGAGTGTTTGATCTCCTGCCTTCTTTGCCATTAATATAGTCCAAGCAAGAGACGCTGAAAGAGAGATTAGTTTGTACTGCATACAGCTGGCTGCCATTAAAGCTAAACCAAGCCAGTGAAGCTTGTTTAATATCCAGTTAATTAGCAGCACAGTGAGGTATTGACAAGATTTGCTGGGCTTGTTAGTTCAGTTTGCACGCTTATTAGCAAAAGGCTTGCTGTGGTGCAGTGTCAGTCCATTTAATCCCGTCCTTGCTGGCAGGCTGTGTCCTATGAGATCATGGAAGCAGTTCCCTGCGTACCAACTCCTCTTTCCAACTTCTTGGCTGTCAACCAAAGCTGATCACGGGTGTAAAACTAAGGCCCATATTTTCTTCTTCCTACATACTGGAATGTGGCTGACAGTACGCTTTTAAATATCTGTGTTTGGACTTGCCTTGAAATATAAGAGGTTTTTGCAGATTGCTAATAACAAAACAGTAAACTTTGGGTCAGTCATTAGCATCCAGTCAACTATCAAAATAGGAATGGAAATGACCACACTGGTGCCAGTCAGGTAGCTCTCAGAGCCCTTCTGCTTCTATAAAAGCTAATGATACAGACTTTCTTTGCTCAAATACTTCTCTTCAGCTGATGGTATCAGTGATGGTTTGGAGTCCACAGTCAGTGCCTGCAACTCTTATAGGTGGTTTTTCTAGACTAGCAAGAATATGGTTTTTTCACCAAGTCTTTTCAACAGCACTGAACATTAAGTTGCAGTAAATATTTGAGTTGGCTTGTCCTTGTCTTGCAATCCAAGGAAAAATTAATTAATGGTACTGCATAAAGACAGCTGCTAATTGGTTATCTACAGGCAAGCTTATTCTTGGGTATCAATATATCTCTATGGAAGTGCTAATGGATTTACAGATCAAGTTTCTACACTTGTGTTATTTTAGTAAATATCTCTGTAAGAGGAAGGAAAAAAATATCCTCCCAAAACACACCTGTGTAACTTAGTTGACATGTATATACATCATTCCCTACTAAAAATAGCAGGTGACAGAATACATAGTCTTGAGTCATCATTCAAGAAATAAAACACTAAAATAACAGGTATAGTAGCTTTATCTTAAAGACGGATAGTGATGACACAAAAAATAAGCACTTAAGATTAAAAACCATATTTGCCAAAAAACAGAGATGGGGAAAAACATAATTAAAAGCTTTGCTTCAAACACTCACCAATTATAGGGAAGCTTTCCATCTCTTTCTAAAGAAGCGAAATTGACAAAGGTTCCAGCCCCGCACTCCCTGTTTCAGGAAGATCATTGGGTACAAAGTTACCATTTTTGGATTCACACTGCTTGAAATGATGTTGATTTAACAGAGAACTCTCGGAGTTGCGGAGAAGTGCTGAACACTCACATCTGTGACTAGGTCTGAGACAATCTGTGATAAACATAACTGAAATCCCTTACCACAGTCATCCAAAACCAATAAATGTTCAACACCATCTGAGATCAGGTTCCCTAATGATGCTCAAAAAGAGTGAAACAAGGGAGAAGTTGCTAACAAAGATCTCAAACAGATCTCATCTCCTGTCCAGATATGCACTTTCTATAGTCTGGCAGTAGCACTAGTTGCTGGCCTCAGTACACATGCCAAATATTTATCTTTCTATACTATTCACTGTCCCAATTCTAAGGAGAAGATGTATAATTGTCTCTATTTGGTAGGATCATGGTAATTTTGATTTCACAAAATAATTGTAGAAAAAAAAAATTAATTTCCTGAATAAAGTTCCAGTGAATTTATCACAAGTCCATTATTTTCAGCTACAAATGATAAACTGACTTGATGATTTTTGATTTCTTGATTTAAGCAAACAATTGCTTGCAGCTTCTTGCTGGATTTACCTTTTTAATTTCCTTCTGGGGTTTTTATCTTCTGTGGCTAGAAGCAGTGATGAAGAGAAAAACAAAAAGCTTTGGGCTGCCTGCACAGTAATTAAATAGGAAAGAGAATTAATTTAGCTGGGATTTTCAAAGAGCCAGTTACATGTAAAAGGAACAAACCACATAATGTTTGCTGAAAGAGATAGCCTGCAAAATATGTGAGATGTGGTCATCTGCTGCATGGAATACATAGTCAAGACACAACACATAAAATGCAGTGTCTGCTAGGTAGCCAAGTACAAGATTCTTCACACAATTTTTTTACATGAAATCATTTCCTTTCTTGACACAGGACAGTAAATTAATATAAAATATATTACACAGATTATAAAAAGATGAAGACTCCAGGACACTTCCAAAACCAGGAGGTGAACCACATATTGAGGGTTGGGAGAAACTTCCACAGTTCACTCAGGCTATAACATAATCGACAACTGTTACAGCTAAGACCACCAGGAAAAGGAAATTGAATTTCATTATTCAGGTACACATGATTGGTGCAAATAGCTGAAGGTACCACAGGTTCTGTAAAAAAAGGTTTACTCCTACAAGATAATTTTCCCTTCATCTGTATGACACAAAAAATTGGGATTGTTAATGTTATAGGTGAACAGCAGTACCTGAGATCCCTTCTGGATTTGTGGGTCTCAGTGCATATTTGGCTACATACTCACTGCACAGAAAGACAAGATCTAGGTGAGCCCATATGCTCTTTCTCATGCTGCAGTTCCCATAATAAAGAAGCTCATATGAATAAAGAATTTGGACAACTGGAAGACCAGCACTTGCGAGCAGACTGGCAAATGTTCTAGAGAGGGACTCTCAGGGTCCTGGGCACATCCTCCCTTGTACTAGAGGTTTGGTTGCCAGGGCTCAGGCCTTACATGGCCTCTGAAATGCAGCATCCTGGACCTGACGAACAAACTGTATTATCTGTCAGTACGGAAAATCTCATGTTCCAAATCATATGAAAGATTTGCAAAGCATCTTGATGTCCTGCTCATGCCCAGTTGTGTGGGATCCTAATTATCCTTTAGATTCTCAACACAACTCTTTTGTACTAAGTGATTGCACTTCTCAGAGACCCAATCTTGTAAAGCTCAAAATGAGACAAAGGTTGAGGCTTATAACTCAGGTCAAGAATGAAAGTAGATAGAAGGAGAAGACATGCTACTCCTAGACAGCAGCTAGACATCTATTTTGAAGGTATCCTGTTAAGCATCTCGAGCAGCACCCATGCACACAAGCACCCTCAATTGCAACTATTGTCATGATGTGTTTGTTGTTGTCTGAAATTTTTGGAATTAGCATATATATGGACTTACCTGGCCATTTGTAGATGTTTTCTCCTGAGTACAACAAGAGTCACCAGCAGCAGTCCAATCAGAAGGATACTTAGGATGGCTAACACAGAGATTACCACTACATTGGGATTCATCTCGGTGACTGTACATACAAAGAAAGACCCTTGGTTATTCAAATCAGAAGCACTGACAGTTTTGGCGGTTTTTATCCCCTGAATATTGATAGTATTATTTTTCTGAACTGATCTCATTCAGCCTGGAGCGTTACAGAGAGAAAAATCTGCCGCTGGAGATAAAGGGAGGTTTTGACTAGTTACTACTCTTCCAAAATTCCTATGGGGAAATGATTTCACTCTAGCATTTTGTTAAACTTTGACGTGTTCTGATTTTTTTGCCCTTTTTAACTGACATTCATAACAAAAGAGACAAAGGTGACGGAAATATAAAATACATATATTGATCATCATCTATGTCTTCAAAGCACATTTCAACTCTGAAGTTGTTCTTCAACAGTAAGCAATACCTTTTCTGACCCAAAAGCAAAATAACAGGCTGAGGTTCTGTAATATACTGGGTTGAAATTGATTGAATTACTTTGGTAAATAAATTTTAACAAAATATTCTGTTTTAAATAAGAGCTGGAATCAACTCTCAATAACACAACCTTGATTTATTTCTGTTCCATATTACATACTTATTGACTGCACTACTATGAGACCAGATACTCTGTTCTGCTCATTATGTAAGAAACTCTCTCTACTTTACTTGCTCAGAATAACTTTACACCCACAGTTGTCTAGAGCAGCATTTTTTAGATTGAAAACAATGGAGATTTTTAAGCTAAGTATCAGACAATGAACTCCAGCATGGAGTGGTGTACGACATACAGGACCACTGACTAAAGCTACACAAACCCCTAGCTAAGCAGAGCTGACATTGATGATTCTGAAGGGGAGATTTTTAAAGTAAAGTCCAGTGCCCTGGGCAGTTCAACCCTGATATTCTTTCTTCAGAGTCAGTATAGAGCCAGGCTTCGCGACGTGCCCAGGAAGTCACCATCAGGAGCTATCCCTTCAGGGTGTGACTGCTCAAGATTCTGTGGTGGCCCTTCTCCTTCTCTCTCACCTTATCTCCACTTCTTCAATGAAAGCAGAAAGCGATTTTTTTGCCTTAGCAGCTTATAAATGTGATTTTTCTCTTGTTTGGGCTTGGCTGAGAAGATATTTTTCTCCATAAATGTCATCAAGCAGTACCCTGATGTTCAGTCTTGACACGACAAACTAGGTCCCTGATTTCTAAAACTGAGAATCGAGCCCCTAGTTTATATTCTTCCAAGTCAACTCCACAGCAGGGATTTTTCTAAAGACTTTTTAAAACTGCCTCCCCATCCCATCCACATCTGGCAGCCTTTCTGCGATACAAACAACCCCTGGGACCAGCATTACTAAAAGCAGCTTTAGAAAGCAAGGAGAAACAGATGTCGTAGCTGGAGGAGGAAGAAGAAAGCAGGAAAGTGCTGCTTACCCATGGTGGAAACTGCAATGAAAGTGGGGACGCTGGGGCTATTGTGGCTGAAGGTGGTCACACTGCAGTTGTAGGAAGTGGCAGGGGTTAGGCTGGAAATGGTCACTACGTGTGAAGAGACAGTGACAGGTTCCTGCAGACATGGAGAAAAATACACAAAAGTTTGTCTCTCCTGTAAATGCAAAGGCACAAATCAGTGCTCCCCTCTCCACCCATATATCTGACCATGTAAAGTCAGATCTGCCTCTGAGGCAGTTCCTCTGGCTGTGAAGAGCTGTGAGTCTTTCGAGTGGCCAAGGTGAAAAACAAAGCTAGAGCAAAGTCTTTGGGTAATAACTATAATCAGACATCCCAGACCTCAGTTTTTCTAGCTAGCAGAAACTCTTTACATATTTATATGATGTTTTAATTACCATGTCCTTGGTAAACACTTTTTTTAAATGCTGATACAGCAAAAGGAAACAAATATAACACATGCATTGACTTAAAGATACAGCTCCTCAAGGTCCCCAGAGGCTTTTCTGTACTCTCCAGCAGAACCAAACGTGGGTTACAGATGTGAAAACAGGCACACTGAGCCAGTGGTTTAGAAAGGGAACAGGGAGAAGTTTTATGAACTCATTCACTCTGGATGGGGAGTGTGAGATACTGTAGCAAGTCCTGAGCACTGGATTTTTGCAGTGGCCTGTTGTCAGCCATGGGCCCCTTCTAGGCTGGCAAGGGTTCCTGTTGCAGTGCAAGTTTGAGGTACATTACGCGGATGAAATTACATGTACATGAGTGTAAGGGAGGAGCCTTTTATTCCCTGAGCTGAAAGGAGGGGCCACAGTTTGGCAATTGGACTTGGTTGGATGTCTTCCACTTTCCCCTCTGGGAAACTTAAATTAGTCAACCAAAATCTAAGATGTCCAAAACTGGTAAGCTCTTGCTTTTCATTTTGCTGATTTAAAAATGGAGGAAAGGGACAAAATCTTTCATGTGATTAGCAAGGAAAATCAAAAACAAAGAATTTTCACCAGTCTTAATAGGAAAGCATCCCTTTTTACAGTTCAAAAAGAAGTTCTTCCCCTTTTTTCACAGACAGAAAAAAAAGTGATGAATCTAACGAGAAGTGAGCTGACAATCTCCATGCATTTCCCAGTGCCAGATGTTCATGCCAACAAACGAGACACCCACTGAAGCTCTTGCCAAATGAAGCAGTTTTTTCCTGATGTTCTTAAAACAGATCTGCCATGCACTAAAGCTGCAAATCCTGTGGTACCTTCCTTGCCTGATCACATAATTACTTTTAATCTCTGCTGAGTGGATAATGACTTCACAATCTTTAGCTATTCACAGTGAAAAAAGCAGGAATCTAGATGTGGAATCCAAACTATCCAACAGATTAAAACACATTTAAACTTTTTTTTCCCTTTAGTCAGTGCCTTTCTCAATTTAAAAAGAATATTAAATAATTCAGACTGCTCTTCCATATGATTAAAGAGTGTGTACTCAGTGGTCTGAGTGGGCTATTATTTACTTTTTTCTGAATGATTCCCCATTATGTGTAATGGTCCACATGACAGAATGATGTTTCATGGCATGTAATCACAGCGATTCACTATATTATGAGTTAAATGGCAAAGTAAGCCTCATATGTTGCACAGCATTGAATATCAAAGAATTAA
Source organism: Cariama cristata (assembly GCF_000690535.1). Classification (NCBI taxonomy): domain Eukaryota; kingdom Metazoa; phylum Chordata; class Aves; order Cariamiformes; family Cariamidae; genus Cariama; species Cariama cristata. Next base: position 84,972 of record NW_009611275.1, read on the forward strand.
AACTACTACTGCTCTGTTCTTCACTGAACAACATTACCAGTCTAAACACTCAGATAGTCAGGTGGCCTCTGAGCACAGGTACCTAGAGAAAAGGAGGTTCATTTGTGAGGTTGAGAAGGTGGGTCTTGAAGGAAATACCCAAGAGACAAAATGCATGAGGAGCAGCTGCATTTGCAGCATAAGTGTACTTTTTGAATAACAGTGAAGGTCCTACTGAACTTCAGTTAACAGTTCTCAAAACCAGGAATAAAGTAAGCCAGAAATAATTAAATGCTGCATAAAAGATCTCATGGCATTGAAATATGTCTATTTTTTCCATTCCTTATGAAGCTACCTGACCATTTTTCCCTTCCTGCCCATGGGTATTCCCTTAGTTTCGTAGCCTTTTAGGTTTTACACGGTGTATTGGAGCCATTTCATCAGTAGCCAAAGACGGACACTATGTTGGATGCACATAGCTTCTGTCCAACTGGTTATAACCTCATCAATAAGACAGAAGCCAATTTTAATATTGCAAAATAACAAAGTATTTTAGTATTTGAAATGCTTTATTAGTTTAGCTTTTAAAGGTTTAATTCTGAACCACCTTACCACATTTGGTTTAATGATCTAACCTGCATACTGAGCATAAAATGTCATTGGGCTTTACACACAAAAGTTAAGCAGCAGATGCCAAACCAGAAAGATGCAAGGCCCAGCCTCAGTTTCAGAGACGAAGAGCAGAAACCAAAGAAGAGATGCTTACACACCTGGACTTTTGTTTCCTGACCAGATCCAGCTTCCTGGCAGTAGACTTCAAAAAAATCAGCCACTCCTTCTTCCACCCACAGCAGAGTCACGGAGGTCTGAGTCTTGTTGACAGCAAACAGCGATTTTGGAGGGGCTGGTTCTGATTAAGAGAAAATCTCCTTTTATTAAGCTTATCTGTAAGTTTCCAGACAACCGAGAAGAGGAAGCCTTGAACAAAAACGAAAGCAATGCCTGATGCCCTTCTGTCTTTCATTTCCTTCAGATAAAGCCTGCCAATGCAAAACCCTGCCTCTCATGATGATAAACTACCACTGTAAAATGAGAAGATGATGAAGTGTCTTGGTTTTTCTTCTCTATTTAAACTGCTCTCTATTTGGACAGTTGGATAATTACTCGCCTTTTCAGCAGAGCCCTTGTTTGAGGATGAGCAGTGTATTCTATTAATAGAATGTTAGCAGAAACTCAGGAGAAGATGGTTGTCCACCTGTTAGCAACACATTTGGCCTGAGAAAGCTTTTCTTCACAAGGCCTGCCCCAGGAGATGATAAAGAAGTAGCTTGCCACAAGTGAAGGCTGTCTAGGTTCATTTAATTGTAGCACAGGAAATATTTAGTCAACTAGCAGCTTAAACAAAATTTTGTAGTCATCTTTTTTTTTGCAGGCTAATATTTAAGGGCCATCGGATCTGTGCTCGTTTCAGTTAGCTGCAGGAATTTTCTCTCCTCACTAAATGCGGAGGTCCAGGTCTCAGGGGTCTTCAATTTATTGCTTAGACTTTCGTTGCTATTGCGCCTGATGAAAGGACAATGCGCAAACATATACAAGGGTCTGGCGAGGAGGTGACAACCCTGTGACAGGAGGGATCTGGAGGGTCTCCTGGGAGTGATGTCCCCAGAAATACAATGAAAGGCGGACGGGGTGTGCCCTCAGCGCCGCCGGCCCCGTGTGGCGCGGCC
>NW_009611276.1:0-8989 GCF_000690535.1 Cariama cristata
GGAGATGAAGGGGTAAGAGATAATTTATGTATTAAAGAAATAGGATAAGAAGGAGGAGAGAAAACACTTGGGAGATGGAAAGGCCACGCAGAAATTATTCATGTCCATCTTCAGAATATAGGATTTTAGAAGGGGGAAAACATGGAAAGGATAAAGAAAAATTCATCTGGAAAAAACCCAAGCGAAACCACTAAAAATGCTCTTTAATATTTATATGTGTGCACCTTAGTTGATGTGTGCATATTTTTCAGAATATTTGTATTTTGATTTCCTGAAAATGCTGACACTGGGATCATAGTTCACCCTCATGAAAATCTTCAAGTGATGCTTCTTATGCAGAAGTTGTCAATAGCCATTAGTCCTGTACCACAACATATAAAATGCTTGATCTCGTTTCAGTACCGCCGTATAACAGCTCTTCTTTTGCCCTCATCCTGGTTTTCATTCTCTCCTACTTGGTAGTACTGGTAATGGAATTGAATCGTCTGCAGATTGATAAGCAGTGTGACTCAACAAAGAGAGTTACTCTTCTTATCTTGTATTTCAAACGACGATTGCTCTTCTGAGGCGTCTTTCCAAGCACACATCATGGTTTTGTATATCTGATTGATACTCATTAATCCTATAACACTGAAAGGCAACTGCTTTAATTCATCTCTATGTATCCTTTTAGAGTACAGCTGATATTAACTATAAAGGTGAGTGGACCATATATAGCATTTTGTTAATCTTAGATGTACAAATTTAACTTTCTACAGCACAGAAGTCATTGGAAGTTGTATGATGATCCATTTGGGAAAAAATACATTCCTTTTTACTTCTTTATTGAACATATACAATCATATATGATTAATTTTTTAAACCTGCAGTGGAATTGAATTTCTTGTAATCTTAAAACCTATTTTAAAATCAATAAAAATGTCTGCAACTAATCATTTTTTGTTCATTGATTTGCACAGAAGTAATGCAGAATAGCATGTCACTTACTACTTTTTTGATTAGCAAACTCAGTTCAAAAAATAATAAATTGAAAGTATTGGAATTTAGTTTTCTTTCCTTAATTTTCCTCTTCTGCATTTTACTGCAAATTGTTGAAAAAAATCTAGGTCTCTCCTGATGACATAATATTCTGTGTTAAAAAGATAGTCAGCCATAAGAGAAGAAACATTGTATTGTTTTGGGGAGAAAACAAATGGCAGGAGACAAAAAGAAGCCAAACAAATAAGACTAGGAGAACGTAAGAGGCAAATCTATGAAGTGAAAGACTGCAGAAAATAATACCTATTTTTTTTCCAGCTTCTGCGACATTTACTCATATTGAAAAGTAGGTACTCATAAAAGTAGCATCTTTGAGTCCAATGGGACAGTAAAATGAATGAGAGTTCCTCATTTTAGCCACCATGTATGTTTGGCCAGGCAACTGCAGGAAATACTCATGGGTGGCTCTAAACAAGAATAGCTGCATTGCTTTGAAAAACTTGAAAGACTCAGTGGACAAAAATCAGCAGGACATCGACAGTAATGAATTTTATCAGGGTTTTGCAATTCTGGACCACCATAAACCAAAGTAATTTAGAAGAATTTCTCTAATACCCAGGTATACAACCATAATTTACAAAATCTACCTAAGTGGTAACACATAAAATCCATGTGAAATACAGGAGAGTGAGGAATCCCAAACTTTTTGCTGGCTTATGGTCAACTTGTCCATCAGGAATTATTTGCTCCACCACCTTCCCTGGGATTGAGATGACGCTGAACAACATGTATTTCCCCAGATCGTCCTTCTTGTATGTTCAGACAGTTGCTCTATATTCTTCCTGGGTCACCTGCCCCTGCTTCCACCTCTTGTGAACTTCCTTTTTATATTTGAGTTTAGTCAAGAGCAGCTCGTTCATCCATGCAGGCTTCCTGCCACTCTTGTTTGACTTCCTGCTGTCAGGATGGAGTGTTCTTAGGCTTTTAGGTAGGGATCCTTGAAAATCAAACAACTCTCCTGGATTCCTCTTCGGTACTATATCCCGTGGGATCCTTTCAAGCTGATCCCTGAGACCCCTGAACAGGTCAAAGTCTGCTCTCATTAGATCCAAGGTTGTGATTCTGCTATTTTGCCCTAAGTTGACTGTCTCAAGGTCACTGCAGCCAAGTTCTTCCCCACTTGTAAGAATCAGATCAAGAAGAGCATTTCCCCTTGTCAGCTCCTTGATCACATTTGCAAGGAAGTTATCATCAATACACTCAGGAAACACGTCATTGTAAGGGTAGCAAAATTTGGCCTTTAAAGACGCTGGGTCATACTATGGTCCATCCAAACACATCTGGGCAAGCTCTGAGATGGGAAACAGTGCTCTGAATGTCTTCCTCCTATCATCAGCTAGGCTGCTACTACTACTTTCTGGACAGTAAGACTCAGGAAGCATATAGGTTAAGCAAAGCAAACCAGATAATCAACACAGGGAAAATACATCTTTTGCTAGGAGTGAAAGGCCGTAGATTGTTTCCCTTGGAAGCAAGGAGGGGAGGAGTGAAAGCAGTTTGGTCTTTGGTTATGGTTCTCTCCTGGAGCTCCTCTCAGCATGGCACGGCTGTGTGCTATGCTGTGCACAGGATGGTGCTGGTAGAGACAATCTGTCCATTACTATTTTAATTTAATCCTAAACACTGGTGTGTTCCAGCATATTGTCACTATTAATGTGTAGGAATGTTGTCCATATTTGTTATGCTATTTAAGTTAATTGTCTGCATACTTTTCCTGTAAACGACTTTCCTAAACAGTCTGTGCTACAGTATTCCATGTTGCAGTCAGGATCAATGCTGGCAAGAATCTCTGTCAGGAGTGAAGGAGAATCTAGAAACAGATACCAGATTAAAGCTGGTGAAATTGATAACAAGGGCATTTTGGATCAATTCTTTACCACCTAGAATTTCCAAACTACCTGTAAGTGTAGCGCCTGACCAGTGACATTAGAATAGCAAGGACTAAAGTTTCATGCCAAAGATTAAAGTTTCTGAGGTCAAGCAGAGAAGAGAGTATAACTGAGAGTTATCAAGGAGATCGTAAGGCGTATCATATAAAACTGATAGAGTCAGTACTTAGGCCTTGCTGAATTGTCATGTGCATACAAATGAATAAAGAATAAATCTTCCCAGCCACTGCACCAGGATTAGAGGTTGGGAGAGTTCATTCCTCCTAAAAGCATTTATATTTTCTTTAATTACTGCACTGTACTATAAAAGCAAAAAGAAGCATGAGCTGTGGACTTTACTAATTTCTTCAAGTAACATATTCTGAGACATTAAACAATAAAGGATGTAATCTTGACTAGGTACCACAGAGTAGTATATTATACAAAATCCTTAGCTGGAACTAATTGTGGCTTTCAGGAGTTACAATTGTTCCTTGAAGAAGATGGTATATACGGCAAAAGGCTCAGGTATCTTTTGTGAATAAAAGTGTTAAAATAATTTATGTGCAAGTAAATCTCCTCTGCTTTAAAAACTGTTAAGAAAAAGATATATTCAGGAATTTTACAAATACTATTTTAATACTGTCAGACTTCTCAAGGACTTTTTCCTTCTGGTCACAATGCTGGAGCAATAGCTGTAAGAGTTCTTTGTTTCTGATAGCATTTGTGTAGTTTACCAGTTAATTTTGCCTTTTCCAATAGATTTGTTGCAGGCAGTTTTAATGGTATAAAACATTCATATGTAGTCCTGATTGTTTTTATAACGTCAGACCTTTAAAATAGCCCTGCTTTATTATTTAGTATTGTTTATATAGCAATATAGATATGCATAGCACTCTCCAGGCACAAGAATACTCCTAAAATGTAGCAATAATTTTCAGGCACTACTTCAGGACCTCAATATAGCAAGTCCTGGACATCAGGTCAATTATATTTTCAGTCTCCACTTCCTTTCACTGAAGTAGTATTAGTTAAAGGAGAGGTGGACCTGCTCTTACGCTGAAGGATACTGCAGAGAAAGCAAGGGTCAATTTTCTTTTAGAGGGTGGAAGATGATAGTTTTTGACAGGTACCGTCAATTTCAGCTTTTTGCAATAAAATGGGAAATGCGTGCAGCGTTTTACATCTCCTAAATAGATTACCCAACACAGACACACACATGCACTTGTCAAAGCTAATGGCATTCCTTCTGCTGAGCTTGACAAATTCCAGTCCTAAATCTAAACAAGAATAAATCTTGGCCAAATGTTGACATTTCACCCTCCTTCTGGGGCTACCTTTCCAGGGAGCAGAGAAATTTCTGTTCTCCAGCATCCTGAGCTGTAACAATCAGTGCTATCAACTCTGCAGAATGCGCTGTCCTCACAATAGAGCAATCTTGCTCCTAATGAAATATTTTCTATGAAGTGTGCAAAACTAGAAGTCATACTACAGCTTTCATCCATATTAATGTTTTGTTATTTTTGTCTACAGTGAGCTCAGATATTTTGCTTGCCATAAGCATATTTCATATCAAATATTTTAAAAGTCGAGCTGAATGTTACTTGTTGTCCAATTTAAGGTTTTATGTTCACAACTAATTGTACAGCAAGCTACAGTACTCAGCCAGAAAAACCTTGATAAAGTAAAATGCATCTTTAAAAATTACATTTTTAATTTTCCATCATGATATAAAAACACTATATACAGTGCTAATTGTAGATATGCTCCTAGGTATATTTGCCATCCCTTGTCATTGCCCTAAAATATAGGCAGATGTTCCCAATGATCAATTACACGTGTATGCTCTGTAGTGTATTCAGCTGTGTGTCTTACCTACTTAGCCAAAATATCCAGGGAAAAAACTATGTATGTGAAGCCTTGAGCATCATATTCAGCTGTAGGACTAAGTATTTGAGCTGACAGCAAAGGAAAAAGCAGTTCTCCAGCAGTCAAGGCCTTCTGATACCATTTGCTGGCTCCTGGGAAAAATAGAGTGGGCTGTAGGAAAGCTAGCCTGTCCTGGCTGTCTTTCTCAAAATATCTCCTGTAGTTTGATGCTTTTCTTCAGGCTTTAGGCTTCTAGTCTCCTTGGATTAAATGAAAATCTTAGCTTTTAATGAAAAGTGTCTGTGGTTGTGGCAAAAACTTCAACATGCAAAACCTTAAAATCCATAAACCAACAGTGAAATAATGAAGAATGAACAGGTGTTTTCAGGGAAGGAAAGGTAGGGGACATTACATTGTTTTAAATATTTTTTAAAATATTTGTTCTTTCATAGAAGAGAGCTTTATGCCGTCTGACATTCCCAAAGAAAGGATGATATGGCTGACTGGGATTCTGAGTATCCTTTAGAGTGAGAAAGGATCTCTGGTATCTCTCACTTTTGGTATAGTTCATGGTGCTGCCGAGATGGAAGTAAAGGTTCAATATAGAATGTTTCTCTATAGAATTTTTTTTTTAATTGTAATTTCATTAAAAACACAGGTGAGGGAGGGAATGTGGTGTTTCTTAATATTTCACATGTCCACTGAAGGATTTTCTGAAAGCAAAAGAAAGATCATTTTCTATCTTTCTATCTCCTACAAAAAAAAAATTGTTACTAGCTGGAGGCAACAGAGCTTTACAGGTAAAAAACCTTTGTTTTGACAGACGAGTTTCTCATTCCTTTTCCAGTTTTCTCTCTTGTCCCACTGACAGGGAGGGAGGGAGCCACCAGCTGTGTGGATACTTGCCTGCTAGCAGGAGCCAATGCACCATCAGACCCAGTTAGGGACATAAGACAACTGTAAACATTAACAATGGGATAGAATAGACAGCCAATATTTGGTGGGTCTAGAAAAATATAAGTACTGAATTAAAATTCTTATGGAGGATTTGGTAAGGGTTGAGATTTGGTGGGGTTTGCATGTTTCAGGAGGCTGAATACATTGGCATTCTGATACTTAGGAAGCACAGATGCTTTAGCATCTCCTTAGCATCTATGACACTAAATAAAATAGGGACAGAGACTGATCCTTTGTCCTAAATCCAGCTAGCACAGACTTGCTCATATATATGCTGCCTAAGACTAGCCTCCACTAGGCTAGGAGGTGCCTAAGTGGCTAGGAGGAGCCTAGTGGAGGCAATATGCATGTCCTTATTACATAGCACTTAAGCTCCAAGTGTCCTGAGAACCTTAGGCGGTACTGCTGTGACCCTAAAACTTAATTATTATTTTGGGGGATATTTCAGCTCAATGTGTCTGAAGCAATATGAGGGTCGGGTTGCAGCCCATCAAAAGTTATGTTTTAGTAGCATGAAACTGAAGGGCTGATGAATGACATACTGTGGAGTATGACACAGAGGTACATTGGATGTGTTGAGATGCAGAGATTCCTGGGACAATGTTAGAGGAATGTTTAGGTGGAGGAAGCTAAATCTGGTGCAGTCATATTCATACTGACTTTCTGGGGGTCATCCCTGGCATGAACCATCCCTCAGAGCCAGGCCTGGACGTTGCCCTGGAAAGACGTAGTTTGGATTGTACACAACAGAGCTAAGAAATAAATGAGCATTGAAGCGACATAAGCAATTGAGCTTCTAGTGCTTGGGTTCATTTTACATCCCTCTTTTTTGAGCAATATAGATGTAAACTATTTAGATTCTACAGTTACTGTTTGCAACCAAAACTTTCTAAATTTCAACATGAAACAGTTATTAAATCTGAATTTTATGTAACAATGTGGGATAGAAGCTACAGCAGCAGTGGCCACATTAATTATAATCAATTTTCATAATTAAATTTGGGTTATTAAGACATCAATCTGCATGTGTTAAGAAGAATCCAGATGTCAAAGCTGCATTTTTACCAAATAAGGTGCCTGTAGGCACAGCTGTTACCCCACAAATCTTTGCAGTCCTCAAACATGACTTAGCTATCATTTTGCACTGCTTCTAGTCTCTCTGCACCTCATGTATTTACACCACAGTCCTACATAAGGGACTAAGCTTGATGTTTACTTTCGTTTGCCAGCACCTGGTACCTAAAAATATGTATATATATATATGTATGTATTTGTGAAGAGGAGGGGGAACCTGGGTTGAGAGCTCTTCCCCACGGCCTGCGTTTAGCTGTGCCTGGCAGTGCACATGAAGGAGAACAGCAAGCCTCGAGCCTTCTGGCCTACCTAAATAGCTTCTTGGATAACTTAGGAGATGACTCACATTGCCAAGCGCCATGGATTTGATTTCTGGTAAAAGCCCAATAACTATCCATGACAAAATGTCTATGTTCCCCACAGAGACCAAAGGTAAAGAATAAATCCGTGTCTTGTCCAAGGCTGTAATGCCCTTTGCTCTTTTAGCAATTCCTGAAGACATCTGGCAGAGGAAACACTCTTGCCCAGACCAACCTGAAACAGCCTTAAACAAGAAGCCTGCCTATGTTGGCCATTGGCAATATCAAGAGTTGCCTTGGAGCTATGACCCAGCAATACCGTACAGACTAGATGTACTTCGTTGCCCACAACATATGGCTTTAAACAACATGAAGCAAAGAAGGCTGTACCAGTCTATGTTTATTTTCTGCTCTGGCCTCCTGAGCACTTTCCAAACCAAGACAGGGGCTGTGTGAGCAACCACTCTGATTAATGGCACAGGTAGCTAAAAGAGATTGGGATTAGAGAAGGTAGGCAGAGGGCCTTTTGGTGACTTCTGCTATCTGTTTCCAAGAAGTGACCATACTGGACTCTCCCACAGTGTTTCTGTGTGTTCATAGACCAGGCTAGACCCATCATGGCCCAGAAGTGAGACACAAGGGACTATGCACCATTTCGTCCCTTTGCAACACAGTGCCGTTGCACTCCACAGTCTCTACAAAATGATTGTAGAGGGATGGAGGGAGGGAGAGACCATGGATGCTGCCTTCATCAGGCAACCCTATTTGATATGTCCTGTTGGAATTAGCTGCAACACACTACCGTTGCACTCCAGAGTCTCTACAAAATGATTTGTGTACAGATGAAGATCATCCCTGCTGAAGGGATGGTGGGAGGGAGAGACCATGGATGCTGCCTTCATCAGGCAACCCTATTTGATATGTCCTGTTGGAATTAGCAGCTCTGGGAGGTGTGCTGCTGGTGATGGGGCCTCATACAGCACTCCAAGGAGCATCATGAACACCAGGCAGCCTATGACTCTCCATGTGGCATTTTATTTTTCTACTTTCCCAGCACATGTGGGGTATGTTGTAAGATCTAGACAGCCTGGACAGTAAGGAAACCTGGCCACAAAAGCATCCCTTCAGCAATGTGGTTTTCGTGCAGCTTGAGCAGCTGAGGACAAAAAGTGACAGGATCTGCATGTGTAGAGCTAGATGTCCCTAGCTCTGATGCATAAAGCTTGAGCAGCATTACTAGTTCTTTTTTTCTTGGGTTAGGAGCTGCCAAACATCTTTATTTTACTAGTGATGTTAAGAAGGTTGCTGGTTTTCCCCAGGCCTGCAGATCCCATAGATACAGTACCACTGGTCAGATGTGTTCACTGAAAAGATCTGCATTTTTGCTTAAGAGGATCATGCATTTGTCCTCTTTTCATCAGGTAGAATTAGGAAAGTCAAAGCAAAAACTTTTCTGATTGAGCAAAACTGAAAGGCAGAATTGGAGTTGTGCAGGACCATTGCCTCAGGATTTATCTGAGGGTTAGTTTTTAGTTTCACTTTCATCTTTCTTTATACAGTCTGCAAAACAGAAACCAGAAAACCCCCTAGAGTTATTCCCCTCTGTCATAGGCAAATTTGAAGTGCTGAGATAAAAAGTTGTCAGAAATATGGCTTTCAGCCAAACCTCACCGTGCTTATGCTGAAGCAGTCTATTCCAAGACTGCACAAACTGTTGTTGACCGTTTCATTAGTGTAGACCAGCTTTGCTGTCACCCTATGACTTCTGCCTGGGTGCTGTGGCTGAGATGATCAAACTGAGCCTCAGCTGGAGGATGACTCAGAAACCAGCACATGTATTTGTCTGTCTTAGGGCTGAGAGTCCAGGCAGGGGCGGGGCTTACC
>NW_009611276.1:9040-16666 GCF_000690535.1 Cariama cristata
AAATACCCCTTTCTGACAAGGGAAGGTACTCCTGAAGCAATGTCTGGGGTTAGAGGATGGAGGGAAGGCAGCAGGTACAGGACAGCTGCTGCCTCCAGTACCCCGATTTCCTCTCAGGGTTACCTTTGGCGTGGCAACAACAAAACAGAGGAGGCTGAAAACCCCCAGAAGCTGACAACATCTGAAGAGGAGCAAAGCAGCCAAGTGTCGATCTACCAACAACAGCAAGAGCAGTAGTAAGTAACAAAGAGCCTGCCTAAGATGGTGTTACGTGTATCAGGTGCCAGTTCTCCACCTTACTAGAGGTGTGCACCTTCAAAGGTGGAAATACTTTATAGAGAGCCTGGGACTGGGACTGGGCACACCAGCAGCATGGTCTCATCCTCTCGGAGCCACCTGCGATCAGCCCAAAGCCTACCTACGAATGACGCTTCCTACACGGGACCCGTGTTGTTCTGGCAGGCTTCCTGACAGCGTGGCTTACACCTTGTGTGATAGCGGTGGCCGGTTCTGTATGTTTGATATTGGAGTACGTGGGGTCTGCTTCTTGGCATCTCTTTTCAATGTGAAATTTCAAATCCGATTCTAGCTCCCTGTTTTCTGTCTCCTAATATTTCATCCTGGAAAGTCTGAAAATACTTCCTTTGGCTTAAGAGGTGCAGATAGGCTGCATTGCAGCACTGATCTGAATGCAATCCAGGACACAGAACTGCTACCAACAACTTCATGCTGACAAAAGTAAAATCAAAGCTTCAGCTCTCTATTTCATTTTAGGCTTTATAGAGATCTATGCTCAGTCCATCTCTGGTTTTCCAGTGACAATTCTCAAATAGCTTGTATAAGCTTTAGCTTGCAGATACAGTACAAAATAGAAAGTGACTGTATGTGTGTTTTATGCACGTGTGCTTAATACAAATATTCTTAGCTGACCAAAGCTAATTGTTTACAGTCTTTTTCCCCAAATGTGCTTTTTCTGAGCTGTTAGTAGAAGTGCATGTAACGCTATTGTTATTATTATTATGTGATGAGTTTGCTAAACTTGCTTTTTTCCCCCCAGCCTTTAAAAGTGCAGCTGACAGAAACTTAAAGCTGTTTCACTTTCCATTCCCTGCTTTCTGGATGAAGAAGGTGGAGCCACGCTGTGAAAGGGGTGGCAGGGTGCTGGTCGCAAGCAGCAATCAGCAGCTTTCCCTTGTAAGCCATGAATGCTTGCCTACTAGGTCGTAATGATACAAGGGCTAGTAAGAGCTGCATAGCTTTGACATCCATCAGCGCTTTAATGACTGACTTTCAAGAGAGCAACCAACTGTTCCTGAGTTACAGTCTATGTTTATTTTCTGGCAATTCCAAACACGAAAGACCCTCTGTTTTGCCTGCCCTCACACTGGCATATATCCACAGCAGAGTGAGAGCAGCCCTACTTTGCTTATGCATTTGTGCTACGTGCCTTTTTTTTCCTGTTTTTTCTTGTTGGTGGGGGTTTTTTTTTGGAGGCGGGGGCAGGGGGGAGAGAGGGCCTGAATACTAGGAGTTTTTCCATTGGTATAACTCTCTTTGCCCAGATTTGGTCTGAGATGCAAACCTGCAGTATAGGTTAGGTAGATACTTAATCAGTTGGTTAGCCTAAGCTCCCCACAGAATGTAAGGCTACAGTAAATAGATTCACATAGATTCTGAACGGATGATGCGATAGTCCCTAAAACTAAGTAAACTTTTGAGGAAGAATAATTTAAAGCCCTATTCCATTTTTCATCTTTATATGATGCTTGCAGAGAGAAAGCTGTTGTGTATCTACTGCAAGGACTGCTTAATATTTTTTGCTATGTTATACAAAAGATTCATTCTCTGTCTTCACAAAATTGTAACAAAGAATTAATTCCTAAACCCAGAGTGTACAAATCAAAGTCTACATTAGTATGTAGTTAACAAGGAGGAGGTATGAGGGAAAGGCAGGTTCAAACAGAAACCATGTAATATGAGTGCGAAAAAAATACTCAAAAAAAAGAAGCGAACACAACTGGGGTTTGTTCCCTTCCCTCAAAGTGAGGGATGCTAGCAGTCAGTTTGAATGAGATGAAGATGCTTAAACCACAGTTTCTTTAACTAACCCAGATTAAAGTGGTAGATAGTATGTGAAATACTGAAGCAGACAAGGGGAGATCTTTATTCTTAAAACAAAAATTGACTATTTAATTCATTGTTATTATCTTTGTTCTGTTATCTCAAGTTACATTTCAAGAAAGATCTCAGATTAAAGTATCATTTTAGCAGTGATAAAGCTGACTCAGCCTTTTCGCCATCAATCCTTTTGAACATGATCTTTAAAACTAAAATACTAGGACACCCTCAGAATAGTCCAGGTTTTCAGGCTCTGGGCTAACGAAGGGTTGAACAGAGCAGTTGGAGAGCTGCAGTCATAGGATGTCACCAGAAGAAAAAATGTTAGACTAGCAGTAACCTGGAAAGCTTTCTGGCATATGCGTAGCAGAGGGAACATGAGGGGCCCAAGCAGGGTACTTCTGTGCCAAGGAGTGGCTCTGTTCCAACTTGTGTGCTGCTTGCTTCTTTTTGGAAACAGCCAGGATATGGTTCTGCTGCCAGCAAAGCAGGAGTTGGAGTCTCTTGCAGCCTCTGTGTGAGTTGTTTGCATGCAAACTCTCAGTCTTAGTGTGTCTTTCAGAGCAATTGGGAGTGGGAAAACACCTTAGCAGCATCTTACGGTGGGATGAGGTGACCTTTCATGTGGACTGGACACATGAAATATGTGTGGGATATGGCATGTTGGAATCTCATCCACTAGTTGATATTCAAACTTGACTATTAAAAAGTACAAGGTGGGCAACTGGTACTAGAGGGTAATTTTTCTCTTGCTTTGGAAAAGCCTTTATATGATATGTCGAGGCTGAGAAGTGATAATAAAATGGTCCTAATAAAGTTAAGAAAAGTACTTGTTCAAATGCAAAATTGAAATCAAAGTTTGCACATCCCCCTCCAGTTATATATAGGATGTGCTTTCAGGCCATGGAGAAAAAATCACCAGGATGACAAGTGCTTGAAACTACTTATAATAATAAGCTTGCATTTAAGTTACTTCACTTTGTCTGCTAAGCGCCATGAAATTAACTTGTAGAAAGTGAATTCCCAAATTGCCCCTGTTCATGTCTATTCAGAAACAAAAGTCTATAGAGAAGAAAAGGTGGAGGAAAGTGGGGAAATTAGAGGCTGAACTATTGCTAGTGCCTGAAAAAAAAATGCTGCCCCCATTCAGCACTCTGGCCTTGGCACCTTTAAAGCTGGCAAGAATAATATTGGTTCTGGTAAAAGCCATTAAAACAATCAAAATCCAAATAATAAAATCTGAAGATATATTGTTGCATAGCTGGTAACAGTCACTCATCATTTTGTGTGAAAAGAGAGCAAAGTTACTAGAATGTTTGACTCACGGAATTGTATTCTTTGACTGCTGGAGCCAAATCTGTCAGGGCTTTCTTTCCTTCCTTTTCCAGTCTTCATCCTGAATGAAAAAAAAATATATATCTATAGTGTTGTAAGACCTCTCAGTCTTTTACTGATTGATAGAGTATACTTAGCAGTTCTGAAAATTTTATTTTCTTTCACTATCTGAAATTTCTTTTTAAAAACACCAAATTAGTCTACTAAACTGGAGGCAGATGCTTAGCAAAATGCTTGTTTTGCCCAGAGCCCTGCCAGTAGTGGGAGTGCTAGAAGGATAATTTGAATTATGGACAATCTGTTTAGAGTTGAGCTGTGCATTTGCTACACAGGAGAAATCTCTCAACTCTCTGTCTTTCAGGCTGATGTACAAATCTTTACGGCCCAGTGGGGCGATTCAGAGATGCCCGGCTTCGCTGTGGTCAGTAGCCAGCCTTGTCTCCAGCCAAGTGTTTGGTGGCAGGGTCTATGTACGAGGATAATGATGCAGTAAGATTTCTGGATTGTGGGGGTTCCTTATAATGCTTGGAGGGGGGGAGGAAGTCCTTTTAACTCCTATATTAGAAGGCTTTCTTGAAAGACCTTGCTTTGCGCAAGCCCCGACATGTTTCCTTGATGCATAGCTTGACGAGGAGCTGTGGTGAGATGATAACATATGGCAGGATACTGTGTTTGGGCAGGGGCAATAAAAGGACAACAAATACTATGGTGGAGAGGCAGAGGAGGAGGAAATATATTTTTGAAAAGAAAGTGGGGAAAGCAGAGATGAACATGCCGCTATCTTAAGTCTTAATCTTCATGTGATACAGCATCTGACCTGCTCAGCTCTCCAGGCATGCTGGCAAGCCTGACTTGCAACACATGGACAGCTCTGTGGGGGGTAGCTCAGCTCAGCGCTGGTCTTGCCAAGCCCAGTGCCTGGCCTACCCACGTATGGATGCTCTGTGCTCCTCACGGCTAGTGACTACCAGGTGCTCCAGCTGGCTCTGGCACACTCGCTGCATTCCTGGCACTGTGCTGCACTGAGGTAACTGAGCTGCTCTGGGACCTGGAGACAGCATAAACACGGCCGTATCCAACTTCATAGACTTTATTGGGTCTGTTGTTCGTCTACCACACTGCCACGACAAGCTCCCTCCCGTTGGTGTAGTCTGCCCACAAGCGTATGCTGACTAATGGCATGTTAGCGTTTTCAGAGAAGAGAGAAAGCTGTGCTGCGAGCCGAGTTTGGGCTGGGAGCTACCCCTTGGCTCTCTGATTTGATCCATCACTGTGACAATTTCCTTGGAGCTTTAGAAGGTGGTTGAGATCATCCAAAATTGGGTGCTGCATGAAGCACCTGCTGTTCTTTCTGCTGTACCATCTCATGCTAAGCCCAAACCAAGCTGCTGAATCTGAGCCCCATCTGAACTCTTGGAAATTCAGTTCTGAGTTTCAGTTTTACTCTTTGGACCAAATTTTAACTTCAGGAATTTCTCTACAAGCTTGTGGGTACCGGAGAATTGAGATTTGGGTGCCAGCAGCAGAACCGCAGGTCTGTTGCTTTCCTGCTTCTTTCTGACTCATCCCTTCTCCTGGGCCTCTCTCTCTCTTCCATTTTCCTTTTCGCTCTTTCCTAGTGCAAGTTCACTTCTGCAGGTTTTACCTCTGTTTTAGCCCAAGACCTCACTATGGCAAAAATGTTGGCTGTTTTAATGAAAGCTTTAGCCAACCAGAGGGATCAGATACAGAAGTGAGTTACCCTGGCTTAATAACCTTCCAGACATCAGCTGAACGGTGATAATGAAGTGCACTCCTAGCCTGTGGCAAACACAGGACAAAATCCATGAATGTAGACTTCTGATGATAAACATTTTCTGCTAATACAGTTTATTTTCTGCCTTTCATGTTAAGAGCACACACGCGGCTAGGATGAACCAGACAGTGTGTAATGTTAAGCCCCAGTAATCACATTTGTCTCTGAGCTGCAAACTGGTAAGATGCTGCTGCTGATAAAGATGGAAGGCCAAAGCCACAAGCCTGCACGCAAGGTTTGTACACCCTCCCAGAGCTCTGCTTATGGCACCGCCGGGGCACAGAGCATATTGCTCAACCGAGGGCTAGAACTGTGGTTGTCGGTTATTGTTAGCATCTGGCCGTGTGTGAATTGCAAAATAGGGATACCTACAGGACAGTTGTCTGCTCACTGGGATTTGACATCTTGTAGCCCGCTGATTTGGCAGCTTCTGTGGTGCTTAGCATCATATGGCTACTCCATCAGGCATGGGAGCCTTCGTTAAAACAACACTTTGTGGTGGCATGGACTTGACTGCTCTTAAAACCATTCTTGATAATTGAATGCAAAGTTCAGCTTAGCATATCTTTGAAGGAGATGCAATGATTGACTTTGGCAGTTTGGTCCCATTTCTCTTTTAAATTCAGTCTTTACATATTATTTAATGCAGTATTTCACCTATATCGTCCCTTGAATCCCAACCAAGTCTTTTTCCCAAGCTTTAGCCATTAGTGTTGCTTTCCAACTACACTGTCCTTGGTTTCTGTCTCTTACACAGAGCACATTGCCCAGCAGAGCAAAATATTTAGCTTTCAGCTTTGTGGCATTCATGTACCAATGCACCCGGAGCATAAAACACAGTGGAACTGAAAATAGTTTATAACAACCATTACTTTTGTAACTCTTTAAATGATTTCACACTTCATTTGGAAAGGTCTCCAGCGGTAGATGGCTGGAGCAGGCTTGAGGAAAAACTGAAAGGCACAGCTCTGCAAAAACATTATTGGTGAATGGCAGTTCTCATGTATTTTTTCAGTTTTAGAAACAAACGACATTATACAAACCTGAAAGAAAGTAGAACAAAGATTTCTATGGTCTATACCCTGAAAGCATTGAAAAGATGCTCTTGAGTGGTGCTAGTTAGGTGAGTAGAGTTACACACAGGATTCAGAATTTAAGACAGCAGACATGGTGTTCTCTGTGTTGCTGATCACTCCAACTTTAAACTATTTTTGGAGATTTTCTATGACTGTATTACATGTTTTTCCTGACTGAAATGATTCTATATCTACTTATTTATATATAATGTTATATAGATATTTACCTTCTCACTGCTGTGGTATTTGCTGTCTATCTGTTTCAAAAATCATAGGAGGTTGCTTTTCGGTTTTATTTCAATACAGATGCATTTTCTTATTGGGTTATAACTTTCTCACTTCAGTTAATATCTGTTCAGTCTGTATAATTAGTCAATACATTCCCATTTTCTGTGGAGAAAATAAACCAAAAAAGTCTCATCAAGATTAATATGGTCTATAAAGGTAGAAGATGATTTTTTTCTCTTCTTTGAGGAGCTATAACCTGGGTAAGATGTTCTGTCATTCTTCTCCAGTGACTTCTGTATTTTTATTTATAAAACAACCCTACCTCAAAGATAGGCTTAAGACTTATAACAATAAGAATCACTATTAGGGAACCTGTAAAGTCAAATTCTTTATCATCTTTTCTGGTTGTGGATTTTGAAGCACTTTGTATATTGGTATGAAGTACAAAAAGTCTGCACACCACTGATAGCTTCAAATCTTCACATTTTCTTAATTACTACCCAGGTAAGTAGGATAATTTGCTCCAGACTTATGGCTACTGTGGCAACTCAGAAACTGAGTGGAATATTAAACTGACAGGCTGTAGTGGGTTTTATAGGCTTTACTGGATCAGAGGTTTTGTCTGAACAAAGAAATGACATGCAGTGTCCTGCAAACTGGCTAAAAACACAAGGTGAAAGCTGGTGGTGAATTTTTGCATTAACTTTCTGTTGAAAAAAATCTCAAGAAAATAAGGAACAATAGGTGTGGAATTTAATTTTAGCGTTAGAACTGGTAGGGCCGGCGGAATATCTCAGGCAACAGCTCATCTGGCTCCTCTGCTGCTGTAGGCTTTGGCAGCAAGGACCAGTTCATACCTTGACTTTCACCCCCCCCGCCAGAAGTTTATCATGTGCTGGCAAAATGCTGATCCCAGTACCCAAAGCTACACTCATACATATTGTGCTGGTTTTGGCCAGACAGGAGTTAATATTCCCATAGTAGCTAGTATGGGGCTATGTTTTGGAGTTGTGACCAAAACAGTGTGTTGATAAAACAAGGATGATTTCGTTACTGCTGAGCAGGGCTTACCCA
>NW_009611277.1:0-15098 GCF_000690535.1 Cariama cristata
TATATTATATATTATATATAGTATATATTTTTTCTGTATATTACATATGAAACACCACAGCCACACTAGGCCAAACAATAAGGTTGTCATATGTAAGAACTAAATCCTATTGCAAATATTTTCTTAGCACTTTTGGAAGCAGGAAGTCATATGAACAAAAGGGTTTTGAATCCTTTTGCATCTTAGTGAAAAATCAAAAACATGATTTTAAGAAATTGCAGTATTAAAGTTCAGTTTTTCTTGCACGTTGGACCAAAAAAAAGTTAAAATATCAGCATTTGTCATGGCATGAAGATTAATATTTCAATTTAGACATGATAGAACAGTCTAGGTTTCTCTGAGTTTTGATGGAAATAAACCATTTCAACATTCATTAATCAATTTTTATTCAATGTGTTAAACAGAATTGAAATGTTCTCTTTCAAGCTGATTGAAGTGAACATTAAGCTTTATTTGCTATAGTACAGGGATGCTTCCTAAGACTGGTAATTTGGGGTTTATGCTTTTACTGTTCTTCCATGTAGAATGTGCTCTCTGGTCACCCTTTAAAAAAAAAAAAATGCTGATCTCACCCAGAAAGCACGCTCTCCTCATTCCCTGAGCTTTTTTTGAATCTCACTGAGACAGTAATATCACTTCGAGTTGATGTTTAGGACATTACTTTGGGACTTTCAGTCTCCCCACCCTTTCTGGCATACGTAACCTATTTTAGGTGAGTAACCGGCCATAACAGCCATCACCACCAGAATGGCTGAATGGAAGAAGGCACCTTATAGGACATACAGCCTACCTGGAGAGAGGTGTATTTAGGTGGATTGGATGTTCTTTGAAGACTTTCCAAGCCAGTCAAAGGAGAAAAATCAGTGCTTCCATGAAATGTCCTGAATCTCCTTTTGTCAGCTTCACAAGTGCACTGACTGGTTAGGAAAGTTAAACAGGGGTTTTTTTCTTTAAGTGGACTGCATTGATCCACTCTGCCAAAAAATAGGAAACTAAATTGAACAGTTTGGATTACACCTCCTGTAAAAAGAGAAGGAATTCCTTCTAACAAAAGGAACAGTGCTAAGTTTCTCTCTCAGCTTATTAATACTCATTCCAGCTTCAGCTGGAGTAGGAAAGAAAGCATATTGGCTACTTTAATGAGAAAGAGACACTAATTACTAGCAGGCAAATGATGCTTCGGATCAGATACATAAGTCAGACAGCAAGACAATAACCTAATGAGACAACAACCACTGCACATAAGAAAATAAAGCAAATCTAGATAAAATTATATACTTCTGCCAGCCTTTTCATTTCTAATAAAGATCAAATATTACTACAAAAAATTGGTAATTGTCTGTCTTAAACTTCTATCCTATGACCACCATGTCAGAGACATATGTTCAACATGTATGTGCAGACTTCGCCAGCACTCAAATTTTCTTTCAATGTTGTTACACTCTGAAGAATAGTGCTTATTATATTTTTTTCTTTGAAAGTAATAACTAAAGGGCATTGTGCTGGAAATGAATGATCTGCGTTTAGGAAGAAAACCTAGCCAAATACAGAATCACAGAACAGATGATGTTGGAAGGCACCCCTGAGGATCATCTAGGCCACCATCCCTGCTCAAAGTGTCAAGAACAACAGGACTGTGTCCAGTCAAATTCTGAATATCTCCATGGATGGAGACTCCACAATTTGACTGGGCAATCAGTTTCAGTGTTTAACAGCATTCACAGGAAAATAGTGTTCTCTTACATTTAAGTGGAATTTCCTGTATTTCAGTTTATGCTTGTTGCCTCTTGTCCTTCCACTGAGCATCACTGAGAAGAGTCTGGCTCCATGTCACAGAGGCACACCAGTATTTGCTGCAGAGGATAAGTTCAAATAAAACTGTTGGGGAGACCCTCCCATCAAGTCACGAGTTTCAGAGAGAACCCCCTTCCTTTCTAAACTCCTTCTCAGAGATGAGTCTAGGTGTGGCTGGATCCACTCCTAGTCCCAGACTCGGTCACCGGTCTATGTCTAAAGGACCATATATACGCAGCCAAACCAGGCAGATGCCAAACTCAAAAGCGGAATTTATTTGTCTAAGCAAAGTTGAAAATCAGGAGAAAAAAGGATAAAAAAGAAAAATGTGCTCCTAATCAAAATCACTTTGCACTCTGAAAAACATTAAACTACAGGTTCAGGGTACCATGTGGAATTCAATTCCTACACGGCTCAGGGGATCCCCTAGCTTTGGCATGATAATCCAAAATGTGCAATCACTCACCTGTAAAATGAGGGCTCTCAATCTCGAGGAGTTTCCTTAGGCAATGTCCCAACCTAAGGGGACAGTCCCTGACTGCAGACCCACTGCTCTGAGGAGGACTGACTCCACATGCCCCCACCGTCTGGGCTCCATTTATAACCTAGGTCAAATCTGATCTGTGGTCATTTGTGGTCAGCAGTCTGCAAATTTCTCTTGACTGAGGTGTTTGGTTGGCTAAGGGCCCTGTCTGTCAACTGAAGGGCCCCGCCTTCCCTGTCCTCTGACTGAGAGGTCCATCAGTCCAGAAGTTTCTGGTGTTGTCGAAGGTGGGGTGGCCCTTCTCTGGACTTGATCCAGTATGTCCATGACACTCTTGTACTGAGGGGGGCCGGTACTGATGACATCACTCAGATTCCCCATTTTCTGTTATCTGTAGACTTACTGAAGGTGTATTCTGTCCCATCATCCAGGTCTTTAATGAAGATTTAGTATCAGTAGATCAGATTTAGCCTCAGTATCAGCCCGTGGGGTCTACCTCTAGTGACCAGGATCCATCTCGTCTTTGTGTCACTGATCACAATCCTTTGAGCCCAGCAGTTCAGACAGTTTTCAGCCTGCCTTGGTGTCCTCTTACCTAGTCTGTAATTCATCAGTTTGTCTATGAGATGTTATGGAGGACAGTGTTCAAAGTCTTGCCGAAGTCACGATGAACAATGTGCTCTGTTTCCCTCTTGTCCAGTGAACTAGTGATTTTGTCATGGAAGGCTATCAGGTTGATCAGGCATGGCTTCTGCTTCACAAACCCCTGCTGACTATTCCCAGTCATTATCTTGTCCTTCACGTGTTTGGAAAGTTTCCAGTATTATTTGCTCCATCACCTTCCCAAGGATCAAGGTAAGGCTGAGGAGCATGAAGTTCCCCACATCCTTCATCTTCTTCAAGCCAGAAACTACACTCACTTCTCCAGTCCTTAGGAATTTCCCCCAGTGGTACTGAGTATTTGTATCAAAATCAACTGCTGCTGTGATTTCTAAGTTTTTAACCTTGACCTTAAAAATATCTAGTATTTTAATGTTTTGGTTGAAACACCATAGACATTAAAAAGCACACAAGAAGATGATTGCAATTACATACTTAGCAAAATTAATTTTAAGAAAACAATAGTGTAGAGGCCAAAATAAGGAAAGAACAAGTTGTTTAAGTGAGAGAGATATTAAATTTTACAGGGTATGAGAAAACTCACTCTACAGTTAAGGAAGTAGCCAAATATCTCAATTCTCAGTTGTTTTACTGAGGATCTCGTGGAGGACACAATTGATTACACTGGAGTAGAGAAGAAGGAAAACAAAAACAGGAACCAGAGAATTACAAAACTCTGGCTTAAAAATTTCTGAATCAAATCTGTTTGCAAACATCTGGGAAATAACATCATGAATGAAAACAGTCAACTATTAAGAGCAGAGCATAGTTTTTCTTTGATGGTGTGGCTTGATTGGTGAATAAGGGGAAAGGAGTAGTTGTGACATATCTTGACTTTTGTGGAGTTTCTGACACCTCATCTCACAACATTATCACAAGCAAGCTAGAGATACAATTTAGCTTTAATCATGCATGAAAACATGAAAACTAGAAAATTCTTGCAACAGCCCACATGTGGCTGCTCCTGGAATGTTCCCAACACCATTTTTCTGTAAAGTCATGTTGCAAGAGGGAAATTAGTGAGGACGGTTTTGTGCAGAGCTCTGGATGTAGAAGATGACTTAGAACAGATTTTCCAAATTTGAGGGCAATTTTATTCCTACTCCTTTCAGCATAGCAATTCCTACTTTGGCTGTTTCTGCAGTTCCTCCTACTGGTTGAAATCTCTGGCTCATTACACAACATGGCAGAAGAGATTTCTGCATTTTCAGAATTAGGCCTTTGTTCACCTCACCAATGTAGCAGGATTCTAAGATGATTCATACTGATACAGAAGTTTTTGAAATAGGAAGTTAAATTATTTAAATATTGAAAACGAGTCACTGTTGCTTTTTTCAAATTTGCATTACAGCGTATCACTGTATCACACCACTCATCCCTGCTAAACGTCATCTACACTCAGACGTTCAAAATACCAGTATCTTCCGCCACAGCCATCTTCCTCAAACTTTCTTCCATTCTTGGATCAGAACACGAAGCAGTGGCATGGGGCAACAAGAGATCATGAGCCGTCTCTCTCCTGAACCTAGCTCAACAGAGAAGCAACAGTGAGCTTGCTGTTTGGAAGTATTTGTTCAAAGCAGTTTTTAGTAAGTGCACGGCTTGCTGCAGCTCTAGGAATTACCTCCAGGACATCTGGCTTCATGCCCAACCTCTCCATGTGAACTTCCTTGAAAATAAAACACCAGAAAGTTTAAAAATGTATTGACTTGTCTGCAGAAAAGATTTGCAGGCTGTTTGCTTTCTTGTAAAGTAAAAAATAACAAGGTTGATGTGAGCAAACAGAAAGACATAAAGAAGCTAAGACCTGTCAATAAAAAGAAAAAGCATTATTCAGCTGAAAGTCATTCCACTGGGGATTATCTCTAAAAGCAAGCTTTGGTTTTGACATCATGTTTTAAAAAGTTGCTTGAACTTTTCTTTAAAAAAAGTGATTGTTTACAAGACTTCATGAAAGAGAGGATCAGAGAGCATCTCACAGCAATTATTATTTCATTATTTTAAAAATCATCCAGTAGTTGTGCACGTGTGAAGAGCAAAACTTCATGTCTGTGATGCTTATTTCACTGGGGAGCCCAGGCTTCAATTGCCCAAGTAACTACTATTTCATATTTTTTTATAGTTCCTGTGTTGGGGAAACGAGTTTACCCTTGCAAAGAGAGCAAACGGTGTTTCTGCATTGGAGTCATTCTGCTCTGTATTCAGTGCTCCCTCTGCCAAACATTTTAATCCCAAACAATAGTTCTTACTGCTTAAAAGTAAGCTAGTGAATGAAAGGCAATGCAGCTACACTTCATGCATTGCCTTTGATTAAGTTGGGTTCCCCTATGTTAAGAAGATACTAACAACTTGAACTGGACAAAGTCAGAGCTCTAATTATGTATAATAAAATCCTTTCACATATGATTCATATTTCATATGGCAGTCATTCTGCTTTACCTTATAGAAGTAGAAAGATCAAAAATTATTTAAGTATCTGAATTTAAAAAAAAAAACTGGAAAGAGACCTGATGCTTACCAACATGGGTTTGAGTACATACATATAACTGCAAAGATACTGCTGGATTTCAGGAGTTATCAGGATCATACAGACTTGATAAAACATCTAACCTACTCTGTACAAATCAGCAACCAAAACTTATAGAACCCAAAACAAATATCTGAACGATGGAGTTTTAGTTCTCAGAGTTTCTGAACTTAGTTCCTAAAAAAAAAAAAAAAAGAAAAAAAAAAGAAGACCTTTGTCTTAGGATTTCTAGACCACTGTAAAGGTGCTGAGCTTACTTACCATGAAGAAGTGGTTCTTTGAAAAGACTGCTGGGAATCTTTTCTTTCTAACCAAAGATCCAATCTGTTAACTTAGTTATTTTTCCCAAAATGTGTCAAAAGTCAGTAATGCAGTGTGGAAGCTTCCAGGAGGTTCTGTATGAGCTCCACAGCTGCATCTGCCCCTTGACAGGTATTATCTGCAGTATCTTGACAGCATTCAGCGTCATATCTCTCCTGTGAAAGAGATAAACTAAAGCTAGGAACAGCTGTAGAACTAGCAGATGCCAAGGCACTGGTACTTTTCATGACAAATATCCAAACCAACAAAAACTAAAAGGGTCCAATTGACAAGAAAACAACCTTGAAACTTTGCTTCTATTTGCACTGAATGTCTTGTGCTTCAAGGAATGTCAGTTCTCTGGTGCTTACTTTCAATTTTCAGTAACTGCCCTGTTTTCTGGTTTTGCCTTTATCAAAAACAAAAATACAGAGAAACTGTAATTAAAGACAGTTTTTGCAATCTTTTAATTAAACTTTTGACTAGAAGGCAGCAGAGATCCCATGAGGCAGTAATATCTGTTTAAATTCTAGTCTTACTGACAGTAAAGCATGATTTGATAAATCAAAAAACCACAATACAGGAGATTAACAATAAACAATTATTTGAGAATAAATGTCTTTTAAAAACACAATAGTCCTTATTCCATAACAATTAAAAAGATAATCAGTATTTTTGTCTTCAAATATTATAAAGTAACTGTTGCTTTAATTAGTGAATGAGTTAGATCATGGTTCTAGAAAGAATTTGGTAACTATTGCAGGTTGTTCTATTAAGGTCAACTGACTCACAAGTGAAATGCAGCATGCATGTAACAGTATACTCAGTAAATCTATGTTACAGTTTGTTATCAACACATTTAGAAAATATATTAATAAATTGTCCATTAAAATAGATTATTTAGCATGTTATTAAAAAATTAATTAAGAGTAATCTGTGATTGGGTGTAATTAGTATTATCAAAAAACTGTTAACAACATTAAGAATGCTATTGTTGTACTATAAAGTCAAGATTTCTATTCTTTTCGAAGTAGAAAGCCCAGAAGATATGATATTTTGTTCTAAGTAACTACATGTATATTAGAGTATATCTTCTCATTGTAAGGACAATTTAAATTGAAGAGACCCCAAATTCAAATTAAGTGAAAAAAAATGTTGCTGCTTTCAGGTAATTTATAGCCATTCTGCACTGCCCGGAAAGTATTAGCTGGATGAGATCCTCAAGTTTTACATCACTTTTCAGGAAAGCCATTCCTCCTTTTGTGCTCCAGAATGCTACACATTTGTTTCCTTAGCGATTAAGTTAATGCCCAGCAGAAGCTGGGTGCTATTGATGTCTTGAGCGAATCTGTGCCCGTTGTTATTATGACCACAGTCAATGTTTAATTTATGGTCTAATAATACTTAAAGGGTACAAACAGATGGGAACCCATTGTACTCTTTGACGCAGATACTCACAGACAGTCCCTCCGCTTAACGTCATACAAAAATGAGCTCCTTATTCATACGGAGATCTTGGATGGAATGCTGCAGTGTTTCATAAGGTCTCATCAAAGCCAGTGAAGGTCGATCTGCATACAGCTCACCAATACTAGAAGAAGAAAAGTGGGGTGAAAGCAACCATATATATCTTTACTGTGGCAAGTAAGAGAGTCTATTGTCAATGTTACCCAACACTCCTCAGCATAAAACATTGATAACTGCTTGTGTATAATTTTACTACATTTTAATAATATTTTCCATCTCGCATTGAAATATTCTGGGGGGAAAAAAAAAAAAAAGAAAAAAACAGTTTAAATTAATTCATCTAACTCTGAAGACAAAGCAAAGGGAATCTAAACTGCTGTGTTTATTCCTACATCTTTTTCTTTCAGGAGATCTGCCCACCCCACAATTTAAGGCAAGGATTCAAATTGCAGTGGGGTTGGATTTTGAGTCAGTGGTGCACATTTAACTATCTCTGCAAAAATAACAATAAAAAATATCAATACCAAAAATGACCAATAGAATAGGTAATGAAACCGATATTCCTGCAAATTGTAGGGCCCCTTTCAGAGACTTCAACATAAGAGTGAGCAAGACTTTTTCTGACTGAAAATACAGAAAGGAAACCAGTCAGCTGTGAAGACGTGTGGACAGTATAAGAAAAAAAAAACCCTGGCTAAGGAAGAGAGGGACTGGAAACCAGGAGGGTAAAAGGAAAGCAATAGTGATAAAAACAACAACCAATAAGTTTCAAAACAGGGCCAGAGTCTGGGAGATATAACCAATATTGGGAGTAGGGGAAGAAAACAGGGAAAGTGAATGGGGCTACAGAGGTATCAGAGATAAAATGAGAAATAATTGTGGTAGTGCAACAAGAGAAACACTAAATAAAGAGGCTTGCAAACAAAGATCCTGTAAAGGACTGAATAGGCAGGCTGGGAGCAGGACTGTTCTGGGACCTAGGATCAGGGCAGAAGCTGGGAAAGAAACGGCAGAAGAGGTTTGTAAGAGTAGGAGGTGCAGGATGTTTAGAGCTCTTTCTAGGATGAGGGAGAAGGAGAGAGACACAGATGACAAGTTCTTCCTGACTATAAAAAAACAGGGGCTTCTACAGGGAACCAGAAACACTTTTGCCCCAAGGCTGGGTATTTAAAAGGTACAGATCTTCATACCACATCATCTTTGAAATACCCTTACTAGCTGTTAGCAGGAAGCCCAATGCGTGTTTGCAGGGGAAATGTTAGGTTTCAAAACTTTCTTAGACAAAGAGCATTCAACATCTTTTCTGGAAGTGGGAGGGAGGAGGTATGAACATGTCCTTCTGGAATCACAGTCTCTTAAGTCTCCCAGAAATTAACTGCTTCCATTTTTAAAAAGTAGCAGTTGTCCATGGGCCCAAAACTAAATATTGTTTGTATAAAACTTTGTTTGTCATCGGTTTCATTTGTAGCAGGGCATTGACAAAATTCTTCATTCTAGCTTTTCCTAAGACTGAGTATTTTGCTTTGAACATACAAAAATATCTATTTTTGTTCGGTTTGTGGGTATTTGCAACCATATTATATGTGTATTTAGAGGCCTAGGCCAGCACTCTGGTGCCTTATTATCCACACAAATGAGCAGATTATTCTGTGGATGCCAGAAACTAGTAAATCCTGGTTTCTGGTGGACTACTTTGTTGTGATTAATTGACTTTTAAATTTAAGAATGGGCAAGGCCCACTCATAGCTGCGACAGTAATGAGGACTCTTGCTAATAACAAGTGAATTCATTTTTCCCGTAGTCCAGGAAAGACTTGCCTCTTTACTATGCTGCCTATTTTCATAAAACAATCAGAATCTCAATGATCATCTCTTCCTTGTCAGGTCTGAGTAAATTTACTGAGAAGGACTGGTATAAAATAGGACAGCTGCACAGCTGGATTGCCTGAGCCTTGTTTCCACAGAAAAACAGGCTGAGAAGCCATGACTTGTATTCAAAGGCTGTGACAGAAATCGAGATGACGCCCAGAACAGTTTTGCTTTTGAGCTAGACCACTGAGCTTTTACAATATAAATGTCAAAGTCTGATTTTGTATGGAGCTATTGGTAAAACAAGAAAAAACATTTTCACTAAAGGTACAACATAACAATTTTTGTTTCCTGAAAGTTTCAGGAATGATGCTACATATATTCATTTAGTGACTTCAGCTTTAGCTGCTCTCTACCTAAAATACTGGTTCTAAAAAAAAAGGGCCAAAGTGGAAACAGTCTAGTAACCTTAGGTTCTTGTTTTTCCATCCCTCATTAGAGTCTCAGAATGATGCAGTATCCGTATGGAGCTGCTTAAAAACCTCAGATTTGCCAGGCTTCCCATGAGGGTATAATAAGGCATCAGGTAAGACAGACATGCATGCATACTGTTGTTTTACAAATCCCTTTTCTCTAAGAGCTTTAGTTCCAGTCTTTGAAAAAAAAATAAAAATAGAATGAGTTTATAATGCTCCTTAATCATTACACACTGCTTCTCAGTCTCCTAGAAATAGGAACGACAGGTGTCAGTGTTCAAATCTGAAATATAAACACTATTCAAAGGAAGATAAACTTATGGAAGGAAAAAAAGACAACATTTTGAAACTTAGATAAAGAACAAAAATAGATAATCAAAAGGATATAGTCAGAGATCAGGAAGTTGATAAGTGTACATGCATCCCTATTGTCATCTTCAAAAAGATGATGTAAAAAAACAAATTACATCTAATATTTGTCATTTGCAAAATCTCACAGTGCCATAGTGTCTTGAGATTGACTAAGTCCAAGCCTTTCCAAAGCAAATCAATCATATTTACATGGTTATTAAATAAAATTACAAGGGAAAGCTCTGCAATCCATAGAGATTTTTTATCGGTATGTTGGTCTGTCTCTACAAATAGATCAAGAACTCTATAGCAGAAAAGTTCACTTATGTCTGCTTATATGCATTATTAAAAATTAATCCTTTGATACTCATTGTTGTTGATAGCATCAAAGAAATTAAGAGAAGCTAATAGCCAAGGTTTTGTTCTGAAGAGCAGTCTGTCACTGAAAACAAACTCAAAGACAGGTTTAAACTCATGCTTTTAGGTATTTGTCAAAGTAAATAGCAGAGACTGACATACTTAGCTAATTCCTGATTAGAAAACGGTAGAATAGTTTAGGTTGGAAAAGAACTTTGAGTTCATCAAGTCCAACTGTTAACCTAGCATGGCCAAGTCCACCACTAAACCATGTCCCTAAGCACCACATCGACATGTTTTTTAAATACCTTTAAGAGAAAGTTGTAAGGAATAAGTAATGAAAACAGTCAGATTTTTACAGTAGGTTGTTTTGTAAAGACTGCCTGTTTGAAATGTTGAGAAATAGCCCTGGAAGCAAAATTTGAAAACAGTGTGTGAAGCTCTCAGACATATACAACTGTAGATACATTGGTAAGTAAAAAGTATCAAACATTAAAAATATAATATGGCATCAGTTTATTATGAATCTTTGCCCAGATCACAGGATCTCTGTCTCTCTGCTTTATTATTATGGCCCATGATTTATATTGGGACAATAGTTATGAACAAAGGCTGCTAGCAAGGGCTGAACAAAAGTAAATATGGTACAAAAAAAATTTCTAATCTAAACAAAGTAACTGGCTACCTTGAAATTCTTAGTAACGTTCACTCCCTATGAACACCTAGTGCTAACCACAATTTCAGAAGTGATCTACCAGGAAAAAAAACACTCGAAACCAAAACGTTTGCCCATTACAGCTGAAATGGCCTGTGATACTAGACCATTACTAGCTATAACCTCCAATGCATGAGGAATATTCAGCTCTACAGCAGTGAATAGTACACAGCCAAGATTCTTGAAATTATGTATGACTGCGAATAATTATAAAGCCTGTGTATCTGGACTTACTGTACTGTAAATACATTTACTTTATAATGCCTGGATTGGTATTGGAACTATTAAGGTACTAACTGAAACATTCAGTAGGATTAGGAATCCACATGAAAAGTGCCATCTCTGGTATCCTCAGACTTCTATTCAAACCTCTGTGTCCAAATTAGAACAAAAACTAATTGGACAATTTTTAGCAAAAAAAACCCACAGCCTCTTAAGACTATAATAATAGTCCAAGTTACTCTAAGGTCTTTTATTTCAGAAAATACCTCTTTCCCAGAAAAAATTTTCCAAATGATACACATGACCATACAGAGCTTTCTACTCTAATGTCACAACAGAAAGGACAGCTGGGTTTCTAATGCAGAACCTCCAGATTCTGCAGGATGCATGGGTAGTTCAAACTCGAGATCTTGAATCTAGATCTTGGGCCCTAATGAGAACTCTCTTTTTAACCAAATTTGCTTTTATGAGGTATCAGGCTATTACAAACCAGTACTGTAGTCTGTTCTTTTTTTCTTCACATTGTAGATTGTGTAGATTATATTTACCTTTTTTTCTTTTCTAGACACTCAATTCTAGTCAGAAAGATGTTGTATGACTGGTTTTATTTCAATAATTCACACTATGATAGTAACTACCAGTAAAGGGAGAACTTTCTGTGTGTATTGGCTAAGGTAAGGTCCTGTGGTAACATAGACAGCCTATATTTTATCCAAGCCACTGTATTTTAATATCTATATAAGCTCAAAAGGAATTTCATATTCAGATTATCCAGTGAACCTAACCAAGGCACAAAGCTATCTTGTGCTTACAACTGCACACCAGCTAAGAAACTCTCAAAACCAGGACCACCAGGGAACACTTTGCAGGTCCCCGCTGGCTCTGTACAGAGCCAACTCAGGTCCTGAAAGTGAAAATTGTCTTCACAGGACACTGTGTCAGAGCTTAAATGTTGCCAAACCATCGCTGCAGTGTACTGAAAGTGGCTGTGGTGTGTCTGCAGCCAGAGCATAACGCATCTGAATCCCAGATGCATTGCTTGCAGGTAATTCGTCTGGTGGTGTGTGAAGTATGAGAATGTAAAACTTCACTGTTCCTTGCCTAGTTCATTTCACAACTGTGTCCCCTTCCCTCCTGGTGTAGGTAATCCCCACTCCCAAGTTTTTGATGACAAAACACAGAACAGAGCTTCCCACCTCTTACAAACTGTTGTCACACCTACTTTCCTTTTTTTCTCCTTTTCCTCATTCCTTCCCCCTCTTTAGTGGATTGTTTGCTCATTCTCTCCTCTGCTGTCCCACCTCTGCTTCCCCTTAGAGACTATTATGCCAATAGAAAAGTGTTTGTATGAGTACATATTATCACCCTGCCTGCAGAAATACATATCAGAATAAAATCTGCTGGTTTATCAGCACCCTTTGCATCTGTACTAAGTAAAAATGTTGGCCAACTCTTCTCCCTCTGCCTTCCTTCTCTTCCCTTTCCTTGCTTTTAATCTCCTCTCTCTCTCTCTCTCCTTTCCAATACCAGTCAAAATACCTGGAAAACTCTGTGTCTGGCAGTTTTCTTCTGCATAGCAGAGGTCAGATTAAATTGCTTACCCAGTGTGGAAACCTCATGTTGCTCATTGTCAGTCCAGGATGAGAGAGGGGGCAGGACCTATCCAAGGGACCTTTATGAAGGGAACAGATTTGTATGCCAATTACCACCTGTGCTATTCCCATTCTTATCCACTTTCTCAGCTTGCACAGATCATATTACCTCTGGCTCATCTTCCACATTTTTTCTAGTTTTAGTTTCGTCTGGAAATTTGCCAGAACAGTTGATTGTTGCATCCAGATGCAAAACTGACAAAACTAACACTGTGGCTGTAAGGAGGCTTTGGAAACAACAGGCTTTAAGTAAAAACTCAAACAGAAGTGAAGCCCAGAAAAAAAATTTCTGCAGAATTTACGTTTATTAGCCTCATAATTTTTAATACTAAAGCAACATGGGTGTATATGTTACACAGAGTCTCACCACACCCAAAACTTTTACCTGAACCAAGAGAGGAATTATATCCAATTAAAACAAGGATTTCTGTATTAATTACACCAAAATACATGAACTAGAATTTTATTAAGGTTGCAGACTAAAGTACTCCAAAAAATACTAAAATGAGGATGAGGGTTAACTAACAGTCTTATTTTTACTTTCTTGATGCTTTATAACAGAGCTTTCTTTCACTTGATCGCCTGCTCTGTTTTTCCCAGGATCCACTGCAGGGTACAACTGTGCATGAAATAGGACTCTACACAACTAACTTTATTCACTGAACAACAGCCTGGGTGTGACCCTAAAGGTTGGAGGTTAAGGGCAATCAAAAGAGAAATTTAGAATTTTGTTCTTAATCCTACTATTATTTCAAGTTCTCTGTAGAAAGTGGAAGAGCTTCAATAGGACAGACTGAAATACATGAAGACTTAAATACACTCTCATCTCTTGGGGATGGAAGAGCTGTTTCAAAAGTATTTCAATCCAAACTCTAGCCAGTCTAACTAAGCATTCTACTCATTGGGGTTTGGGGGCAAAAAAACATGGAAGGATTATCTCTTTCATGTTCTAAAAAAATCAGTCTTTTCTTACGCATCTTTCCAAAATATGTGGATATATATATATGTTTCATTTCTGGAAGACTAAAATGTACTAGATACTAAATTTGACCTGAAATTACAGTTTCAATCAATCTCAGCCTGAACTTTTTATGAACAAATAGCTTGCTGAAAAGTATTTTCCCAGTCCTGCTGGGACTGGGAAAGTACAGTTTTAAAATCTGTATCAGTTAACAGAGAAGACAATCTCTATTTTAGATGACAGAATCTGGTAAAAAGTATCAGAATTTTGCTATCATATAATCTTAATCTGGATACCTTAATCTGGATTTTATAGCATACTATGTCCCAGACTTCATGCCAATCATTTTAATCAATAGTGTACTAAGCAAAAAAACCAAAACAAAACATTTCGAAATTATTTTAAAAAAAAAATAAAAATGACCATAATATTTACTTCTCTCAGAACGGTCATTCCTGCAGGTGGTTTTTAACAATTTCTTTCACCTTACGTCTGTCCTGCTTATTTGTAAACCTTACTGTACACTCTGTGCTTGCACAGACTAATATAGGAGGGTCCTATTCTCAGGAATTTCTAATCACTACCTTAATTAACATAATTAACCATAACAGTTCCATGAAACCCAGAAGAATTAGTCTCTCTTGCTCTGAAAAACAGTAGTTTGCTTATCTCACTGTAATGGATATATTTTAGCTTCATTTTTAGGCTCAAGCTATGAAGTTTTACATATTAAGATTTTAAAGTATAAAAAAATGAAGGTACGCAAAAAAACAGTGGGCTCCTGGCTCCTGGTCCCTTAAGAATTGCCTGCACCTGTAAAAGAATATTACCAATTGGAGAAGATCTCTTCACTCTTCTTTGTATTTCCTTGAAATAAATATTTAGAAATTTTAGTTTATTTGTGCCATACTGGAATAATTCAGGAGACTAAGGAATTGAGCATGTAGCTGATTTCATTAAAACACACAAATTACACAGTATTGCAATCAAATGAATACAAAGTATGCTGTATAATTTGTGAGTTACATATATGCATCTGTCAAATCAAATAAACCTCAGTGGGAGAACACAAAAGCATACCACGCTGTGGACTTCTTCCCATTCAAAAGTTAGCTGTCAACCATCAGCTATTTTAGTATTAAAGCTATTAAAATATACAATTTTGGAAAATAAATCCACTCATCAAAAATGTTTTCATATTTCTTAAAGCCTGCAAAGGTAACAATTCCTTCCCTGTCCCCTTCTTTGGTTTTGTCCTTCTGGATGAAAGCAAACAGAAAATCTAAAATGAAAGTTTAAAAACACAAGGATCTAAAATAAGGGA
>NW_009611278.1:0-2174 GCF_000690535.1 Cariama cristata
ATATAGGATATATATTTTATATATTATATTTGCACACATTTATTAACTTACTCATTTTTATTCCCTTTCCTGTTGATTTGAATCCACTTGTATATTGGTGCTGCTCGATCCTTCTCTGCAGCATCCTCCTCTGTGCAGCTCCGCATGAGGTGATGCACACTGAGCTTGGAGCTAGAGCTGGGAGGGTGATTGGTGCCAAAATAAATCACAGGTGATTGCTCAGGGCAGGCTGACTGGTGGAGAAATACAACCGTTCCTTATCTTTGGTGGCTTCTTGGTTGTCAATAGTTCTTTGTATTTTTTTGTTTGTGTTATTTTGTTTTTCTTGTATGCAGAGCAATATAAGGACAGAGAAGTGCAACTCCTCTAAATGTGAGCAAATCCCAAGAGTTTCCAAGGAGCAAGGAATACCAGCATTTGCCAGCACCTGCCATCGTTTGAGGATGTTCCATAGGCAACAGTGTGACTTGCTTTGTTGCTTCTGTCTCATCAGCGAGTTTTTAATTAATATGGAAAATGTCCTAGATAACACTTTTTTTTCTTATTATTTTTTTTCCACTGCTCATCTGTCAATATAGAACTGGTGAAAGCTTCAGGGCATGAAAAATGCCCTGAAGATTGGGATAGCAGCCAGGGAAAGGAAGGGAGTTGCCTCTCTAATTACTTCTTTTCCATCTCCAATTCTTTGCCTGTTGGTCTAGCACCTTTAAGAAACTGCCGCTGCAGCATGTTGATTTTTAACTCAGAATAATCTTTAATAATCCCTGTCATTTTATATTTATACAACACTTTTTATGTGTAATTCACCCATCACATACAGAAACAGCGATTCCATCAAGAAGAAACAACATACCAAAAGCTGGATTTTCCTTTTAATTGAGGTTTCTAACCTTAATTACAGCAGACTGTTGGTCCAGCAAACTTTTTGCTTGAGGAGGAAATCCATCGACAGCATTTTCACCTCATTGAAAGACATAAAAATGAAAGCCTGGATATTTTGTTCTTATTTGCTAATGCAGAGAAATAGCAATTTGGAGTATGAATAATGTAAAAGGGATGCTGTAGTTTGTGGGAGAAGTGAGCCAGTTCTGCTTGCTGAAGCAAACTGAAAGTTCACCCAGAAAGAAGCACCTCTTGCCATGAATGAACTGAGAAAAATGTGTTTGGATGTTATTTTTAATAACAGACATGACATTTTGGAGCTCCTGGATGGCCGTGTGGGAATCCAAGGTGTATGCAGAGAGACTGTAAAATGGAGCTATCCACTAATAAAAAGTAACATTAGAGGTGCTCGTCCATTCTGAAGTTCTGGAGAGGTTCTTACGGAAGTGAAATAGGGAGATTTTGGCTTTTCTGGTTACTCTATATACGCGCTACTGCATCTTCCCACCAAAATAGAGCTTTTTTTCTGAGCCACTATGGAACAATACACAGAAAGGCTGATAGCTTTATAAGTCATGGATTTGTTGAGTATAGCTAAAACTTGTGATTTTTACAGGGACAGGGAGGAAAGAGGGACAGTACAGAGACAACCTGTGGAGGCTGGAAGGTTATATTTCTTTTTTTTCTTTTATTTCTTTTTTTTTAAATTTCACTTTCACCCATCCCTGTCTCTGCTTTCTCAAGGATGTGGTTTGTGTGGGGTCTTTGGGTTCGTTTTGCTGCTTGCGAAATTACTGGCATCTCTGAGCGCCTTTAGTGAGGAGTGATGCGGGAGTGCAGCTCCTCGACATGCATTAAATATAGCGGCAAACAGAGACTCTGGTGAGTTAGGTCCTGCTTGTCTGGAGCGTTGAGATCTGAGTCAGTGTCTTTCTACAGGTTTAAAATACTCAATTTAGCTGAGCATTTAGCTTCGACAATGGTGTCTTAGGTTTTTTTGAGCATTAAAGGATGGTAAAACTAGTAATTTTTATGCGTTTGCTTCATTATTTGAACTTCTGGAAATGAATTTAGTTTTGCATGAAATGCTGTTCGACACAGGGTGTTGATTGGCAGCATCTTCATGATACGGATTTTCATTAAATCCCCTTTTCCTTCCTCTGCTCCATAATCTGGTGGGCAGTGCTATGGCATAGACAAGACTGTGCCTGGTGGAGATGTAGACGACGTCTGTAGGGTGAAGTGGGAGAGTAGATAAATGGCCTCAGGGAAATTTCATCCTGCTTTTCTTT
>NW_009611278.1:2198-4255 GCF_000690535.1 Cariama cristata
CTCCGTGGGAAGCCAAATGTAGATGGAGAAGGATGTGCACTTAGACGGTGTTGATCTAAGGGACTTAGGATGGAGCCGTGCATCATACTTTTGACCCCAGGCTGTCTTGCCCTTCAGCATATTGGCACAGCAGGGAGCTACTGATGCAGCCCCTGGGGATGCTTCACCCCTCCCTGTGTTGTTTGCCACTTGCTTTGCTGTCCTCTTGCAGGCTGGAAAACACAATCTTATATGGGGTAGCTCTCCAGCCAGCAACAGTATGTGAACATAGAATCATAGAATTGTTATGGTTGGAAGAGACCTCAAAGATCATCAAGTCCAACCATATACCCGATGCCACCACGCCCGCTAAACCCACTAAACCATGTCACGAAGCACCACATCTAAACCCTTTTTGAACATCCCCTCCAGGGATGGTGACTCCACCACCTCCCTGAGGAGCCCATTCCAATACCTAACGACTCTTACAGTGAAGAAGTTCTTCCTAATATCCAATCTGAACCTCCCCTGGCCCTTCATCCTCGCTGCTCCATCAGCAGCTCCCTGTGTTTTTTCTTTGGATGCCCTTCTTCTCCAATCCCCTACCTCTAATCATTTTTGCTCCTGATAAAAATGAATTACTGCTTAAAATTTAAAGATCTATCTGTCATGCTGTGGTGGTGCATGGGAGCTAAATGTGGTGGAGAAGAGGAATTGGGGGGAATTCTGCTTTTGAGAAGGAATTTGGTAGGACTAGTGTTAATGCATGAGTCACTTGATGCAGATGTTAAAACAACTGGCACTAACTAAGCAAAAAGTGAGCTGATAAAAGGTGAGTGGAAGGTACCGTGTATCAGAGAAGTCAGAACTTGCAGTGGAGTTTGAGCTGAAAATTGTAACCTAGTGCTCTTTCCCATCTGGGGTTTGCTGGGGACAGAGAAATGAAAGCAGGTTATACAGGGGTTTTGTGGTCTACAAGAAAAAAAAGCCCTACAACAACAACAAATAATCCTGTATCTTCTTGTAGTAGAATAATAACTCTCACTGGTTTCTGCAGACCATAGACTACCACGTTTAATAGGGAAAATGTGTTACAACCCACACAAGGCAATTGTGCACCTCCTCATGCTGGATACATAATCTAGGATAAAATTATCCAGAAGTACGGGTTCAGGGAAAGAAAGAGATGGTGGCATGTTGGAAGACAGTAAATTCACAGGAGAGAGAAGGTATGCGTGCACCTCCAGCAATGGACGTTACAACTGGTAGGACAAACTGCAGAAGGAATTAGTGAATTCAGTAATTTTTGATACTCTTGTGTAGGGCTGGACTTGTTCTTTGGAAGATACCTTGTGTTACAAATAAATTAAAAGGCAATAAATG
The DNA here is from genome assembly GCF_000690535.1 of Cariama cristata. NCBI lineage: Eukaryota > Metazoa > Chordata > Aves > Cariamiformes > Cariamidae > Cariama > Cariama cristata. The sequence goes on from NW_009611278.1 coordinate 3,561, forward strand.
GGAATTAGACAAACTTTTAATGTTCTAGAAGAGAGCAAAGTTAACTGTCTATTTTAAATTTAAGTTTATGAAATCCTGGAGTGAAACTACCTGGACTAATTTCAGTGAACCAAGGGAAGTTGTGCTGCCTGTAGCTAAAATGACACTTAAATAACTTGTTAAGTATCCATGTTTCAAGAATCAAAAGTGATGATTTTATGTGCATTTGTATCATGACCCATGTCATCACTTACAGGTAAACATAACATAGATGAGCAAGAAAATTTTTCTTTATTAACTTGCTTTTAAGGTGAATGGATACTGAACTTGAGCAATTTGTAGCAGAACAGTTCTGAGTAGCCATCATTTGCACATTAATAGCTGAAATCAAAGCTAGGGGGAATGCAGATTTGTGGATTATTTTTTTTTTATTGTATCTCTGCTTTTCTCTGCTATTATGGTCTTTCAGTATTTTTTTTTTACATGTGCAATTCTTTGTAGCTCCATTTTGCCTTTTTTTTTTTTAAAGGCAGCTTGGAAATCCCAGATGCTTTATAAACACAGGAGAAAAAAAGCAGCTTCCATGTGAAAGAGTCCCAGCTCTACCATGCAATACCCACTGCAAACCTAGAGTGCCAAGAACACCTCTACAGGGGCAGGAGGGCTGATTTTTATCTAAATTAGAAAATGGGCAAAATAATAAGAGTATCAGCAGG
>NW_009611278.1:4286-18515 GCF_000690535.1 Cariama cristata
ACCAAAACTTGTTCCTTTAAATCTTACCTAAAAGTTACTCCCTTTGCTTTTGAAGCATGCCCTGATGGGACTGTATCTCCTAGATTGTTGTTCCTGTCTGGTCGGATGAAGCTTGCTGCAAGCATCTAGAGCTCTGACTTGCCTTCATTTACTCTTTTGGGTCTGCAAGGCTGAACTTTGTCTTTCCTTTTCCTCTTTTTGAGGATTTAAGGCCCCTCTCTCTTCTCTGGATGAGCTGTTGCTCATGTGCTGCCCAACCTGGTGAAATATCTTCTGGAGCAGCAGGTCCAGCTGTAAAATGAATGAAATGAGAGGGTGGTTTTATATAGCACCTTTCAGGCTCCGCGTATCCCGTGGCACTCCTCAGATCAGTGAGCTCAAAGCTGTTGTGCTGAAAATCAGAGCAGCGGCCCTTAACTTGAGCATGGGCATGGTTGGTTTTGACAGATGGAAAGGACCTAGCAGTCTCCCAGGCTGGTGGCCAAGAGCACAGATCTTCCCATTGGCACACACTTCACCATCTGGCCACATGTCCTGTGTCTTAATGTTTTGAGTTTGTGTTTTGTTTTTTTTTTTAATCATTCTTCTGCTGTCTATCTCCATATCTTTCTATGTGAATGCATAGCAGATCAAGGTTTTTAGATGTGGGTCATCAGCATGGTTTGGATGGTGGGCTGGAACTCATTTGGGTTTGGTTCCTGGTTTGGGGATGGTTTAGGGTCCTCAGGTACCACTGGGAAATAAATACAAGTGCTCTTAAAGTAAGAGAGCAAAGTGGGAAGATTTCCTTAGATGGGACCCAAACCTCTGCTCGTGGAAGACAATAGGAAGAGGGTGGAAAGAAGTTGATTTGGCCCAGAAATGGAAAGTTTGGTGAGGAGGCTAGTTAAGGCACATAGTGTCCGTGAAACCAGATTGTATGAATTTAGGGAAGTAATCATCCCCCTGTACTCGACACTGGTGAGGCCGCACCTTGAGTACTCTGTTCAGTTTTGGGCCCCTCACTACAAGACAGACCTTGAGGGGCTGGAGCGTGTTCAGAGAAGGGCAACGAAGGTGGTGAAGGGTCTGGAGCACAAGTCTGATGGGGAGCGGGTGAGGGAGCTGGGGGTGTTTAGTCTGGAGAAAAGGAGGCTGAGGGGAGACCTGATCGCTCTCTACAACGACCTGAAAGGAGGTTGTAGTGAGGTGGGGGTTGGTCTCTTCTCCGAAGTAACAAGCGATAGGACAAGAGGAAGTGGCGTCAAGTTGCACCAGGGGAGATTTAGATTGGATATTAAGAGCAATTTCTTCACCAGAAGACTTGTAAGACATTGGAACAGGCTGCCCAGGGAAGCGGTTGAGTCACCATCACTGGAGGTATTTAAAAGATGTGTGGATGTGGTGCTTCGGGACATGGTTTAGTGGTGGACTTGGCCGTGCTAAGTTAACGGTTGGACGTGATGATTGTAAAGATCTTTTTCAACCTAAACGATTCTATAATTCTATGAATAGGAGTGAAGCCAAAGATGGGTTTAACACTTAGGAGCGCCCTGTTGATGAGACCCATCAGTTGTGCTTCTGCACGGTGGTTTGCAAGCTGGAACCTTGCTGGTGTCCTGGTGCCTGATGCATCATGGAGACCGAACTCCTCCACTCTCCTGCCTCTGCATCTGTGGTTCCTCCTAGCCTTGAAGCACATTTGGATCCTGGTGGTGATAGTTTCTATGTCGATCACGTTTTGCCCCTTGTCTGGTATAGTTGCCTTTTGAGGAGTTTTGTCTGAGGACAACGTTTCTCCGATCCTTGCGAATACAGGTGTTGGGATCCTTTGTGCACCTTTACACATAGAGATACAGAAAGACTGACAAGCCTGTGCTTTCTTTTCCCTTTTACCTCCACTGTAAATTCAAACCCTGTGTAACAACATCTCAGACTCCTTTCTAGGTGCCAGAGCTGCTGCAGTGAAGAAAACCAGCAGTCGTTTCAAGCCGTGACCTAAACTAGGATCTATCTTTCCAAATTTTCTAAGTTTGTACATGTAAATCCCCCATTCTAATGCATTTATTAATTTTTTTCTTTTTTCTTCTTTTTTCTTTTTATTTATTGTCTTTTTTTTTTTCCCCTACCAGTGCTGTGTTTACTACACTAGATAATGTTAAGGGTCTTATATATCCTTGCAAAAGAGACTTTTATTTTTGTAGTTGTGCTTTCCTGGAAGAAACACTCTACTAGGTGAGATACCAAGAATATTGTAAACTCCCATTATCAAACAAATTTTGTGCAAAGACAAGAAAGATGTATGTTTGTAATACAATAATTTAAGTAGAGCAGAACTAATGCGAAGTTGAACACGGTTGTTTCTTTGCATTCTGTTTCTAAATTTAAAAAAAAAAAAAAAGAGGAGCAAACAGCAAAACACCACAAACAAAGAAAAAAAACTCCTTTTAATATTTAATGGAGAAGAGTAAGGATGTGATTTATTTGTATAATGTAAATACTTCCAGAAAGAGAGAAGCAAGGGTAGAATGTAAATAGCTCATGGGGAAGGGGATGATTTCTTTTTTATGGACTTCAGACAGAAAAGCTGATGTGTTGGTAGGCACTGCTGTTCTCTCCAACCACTGGTTCAAGATAAACCTCCAGATGAGAGGTTACTGATCCAGAGAGCATGGCTTGGAAACCCTGACAAGCTTAGTGGCATTTTTTCCTGGATGCATGTGACATAGGCTCATCATTTTCTGCTGAAACATCAGCTTCTTTGCTGTTGCGAGGACCAAAGAACAGCATTCTGGATGTAAGTGACGCAGGAAGGGTGTGCTAGAAGATGGTGTGCATGCCGTGTGATTTGGGGTTTTGGGGAGGATCTGGAGGAAGGTGATGCTTCTTTCTTTTAGTAGCTTCAGTTTTTACGTGCCAAGAGAGAAAATTCCCAAACCAGTCACAGTAACCTAGTCTAAATTAGCCTCTTATCCCTTCTTGTCAACTGGAGATTTTATGGAGCTTTTCAGTGTTTTTAGTGTCCATCCTGTGGTTCCTACTTCGCATTAGTGGGAAGAATGGAAGTATGTTTGGTATGGACCGGCTCTGTCCCACCTGTGCCCAGGGGAAGCAATGACTTTGCAAGAGAAGAGTGCTGGTGATTGCTTCCAGGATAATTTTTTTTGAAAAGAGTTTTAGCTGGCAGCCTTTCCACGCTGGGATGTGCTCGGGACCCAAGGCTCCTTCCCTTCCTGACTTGGATGTCTGAACTCTTACACTGGATTTAAAAAGCATCACAAAATGGAGTTTGAAGATAATGATACAAAAAAGAAGGGGGGAAGAAGAGTAGGGGAAGAAGTGGCATCCCCTCAAAGGCTTTTGCTTGCGTATTCATAGACATTCATAATTTAGTTGAAAATGGGAATTGGGCAGCTTTCAAGATGCTGGAGTTGAAGGGAGGCGATTTATCAAAAGATGAGTGTTAGTGGGCTTCCCGAGACAGGTGATTGCTTCAGGGATTTTTTTTTTTTTTTTATTAATATTTTTCTGGTTTAATTATTTTCTAAAATACTTTAGACGTGTTCATGTGTAGATTCTGTGTGCCAAAAGAAGGTCTGTTGATGCAAGCTCAGGGCTAGTATGCTTTCCCTCCACAAGGTGCCTCAAAGGAGATACCTGAATGAAGCAGTTAATTTGGTACCTATAAGAAAGGAAAGGCAGGGGGAGGAGAAGCAATGAGAAGTGAAATGAGTGGGCAGGACAGCGATGGGGAAAGCTACTTGTCACAGTTGCAGTCAGCCTACTGTGCTGCAAAGAGAATTAAGGAAGTCCTGGAGAAACTTGATCCCAAAGAAAATTCATTTGTGCTGCAAATCCATTTGTTGGGCTCCCAGAGAATAATCAAGTTAACTCAGCATTGATCAGGAACATCAGTGGCAGAATCATCATCTTAGAGAAAATGTTGTTGAAATAGCACCCAGATGCTAATAAAGATGATGTACTTTGTAGCCATGGAAAGGCTGGGTAGCACTGCTTGAGACCACCCCAGGTCTTTTCTCTCTCTTTTCCAAAAAATCAGCCAAGGCAGTTATGGTCCTTGCATCCATGTATGTGCTGAGGTTTGCCACTGAGCATAGCTCTAGTGATGTCAGTGACAGCTGAGAAACAGATTTTAAAGCCAGAAGGAATCACTCTCATTATCTAGTCTGACCTTTTATATAGCAAATACCTTTTTTCCTTAAGTTATTTTCCCTCTGAACTAAAGCATATCTTTTTAAGTGAGGAAGGGAAATCTAAACTTAGATTATCTTTCATTGCTTTGTTAATTTTTTTAAAATCTCCATAGTAGATTTTTCCAATAGTAATGATCCCTCCTGATGGAAATTTTCACCTGGTTTCTAGTTTCTGACCAAGTTTAAAGTTCAATCTATGATGAGTTGGCTTGTTTGGCTAATCAGAGTTAGTTAAAGATTATTTTCATGCAATGATGATAGATGAATAAACATTAGATAAAGTTGCACCAAAAGGTACCTTTGATTAAGCTAAATGTATCACAGTCATGAAAAAACTCTGCATTTCCAATATATGAATATTTCTCTGTATTCTCTCTTGATTGCTTGGTCAGTGTTTCATAGCACTTGGCAGTAGGGTTGGACCCAATGTGACCGTGACTGCGTGCAGCACTGAGAAGCGTGGAAGTGACTTCCCCATGTCGGTGACCTGTTGGCACGATATTTTTACCCAGCTCCACTGATCCTTGTGTGACCTTAAACTGTTTCTATGAAGTCATTGATAAAAACGACCCAGGGCCAGCCAAGAATCCATCTCCATTGGACTGTTCTGGAAACATACAATCATAGAATCATAGAATCGTTATGGTTGGAAGAGACCTCAAAGATCAAGTCCAACTGTATACCTAATGCCACCATGCCCACTAAACCATGTCTCAAAGCGCCACATCTTAACGTTTATTGAACACCTCCAGGGATGGTGAGTTCACCACCTCCCTTGGGAGCCTGTTCCAATGCTTAAAATCTTAAAAAAATGCTTGAAATGCATGTCAAATCTCTGGTAATTGCATGCATGTAATTATAGCCTGATATCTTGTGGTTGATGAGTTTTTTTATTCTGGGATGCATTGGTTTTCTTTGGTCACTCAAGATAATGCTCTGCCTCATGGGCTTTGGTGTTGTCGCCCTTATCAGTGGGACTTGGGATTTTATGGATGAAAACACATCAGCGAGTTTGATAAGCCGTAGTTTCCATAAATCCAAATTGATTTGAATATTTAGTAACTGTTTCTCGTGGCTGAACATTAGGTTACCAGTAGTTGGAGAATCAATGCATTGAGCTATCACTTGTTCACTTGTTGGAGAGAAAGCAAGGGTTAAATTGCCCATTACATCAGGAAATAAAAATATTCTCCTTTAATAATTGAGATCAAGATCGGCTGTTTCATCTTTTTTTTTTTCTTTTTTTTTTTTTCCCCCTCTTTTCTTTTCCTGGATTTGTTGTTAAGCTGGCAGGCCATTAATGAGCACTGTATTATCTGTTTTACCCTTTAGCTTTGATTCAACGTTATCTTTTCTTCTGGAATTCCCTTGATTTTTCCCAAATGGTGTCACAAATCAGCACTAATGAGCCAAATCGCTGCTTGCCCTGCTCTTTCACAGTGTTGGTGCTTAACATTACTGAGGCTTGCTGGATTTAATCACATCTGAGCTGCTATTTTTGAACTTTCCTGTGCAACTGATGGGGTGGACAATAATTTCTACTGGCTTTCAGTGAAATTTTGTATTTGAACATTTTCCAGATATTTTCCAAAGGTAGAAAAAGGTTACAAACATTCCTGATTTTTCTGAATTATTTCTGATTTCAGTCTCACCTGTCCTGTCCTGTACCAGCTTCGTTGTGAAAGTTAGCTTTTGCTCTTTTTGTTTTTTTTTAACTTACTTGGATTTTTTTTAGCTGTAGATTTCTTGTGGTTTTTTGTTGGTGATGTGTGGCGGGTTTTGTGGGATTTTTTTTGTTTGGCTGTTTGGTTTTCCTTCTTTATTCCTCAAGTTCATATATAAGCATATGGTTTTGGAGTGTTTTGTACAGTTCTTTACTCAATGTAAGAAGGATTGCCATCTTCCCTAACTGAGAATTGTGGACATTCAGGAAGGGATGCCTGTGAAATTCCTATGTGTTGTCAATATTTTTATCACTTCTTAGACATCGAATTACCATTCTCTTTTTCTACTTATGTGCCTTTGTAAAACAGGCCTTCTAAAACCAGCAAGGGTTTATATTACTGATCTAGATTTTTTTTTTACTACTTTTTTTTTTTTAAGTGAACGAGTCACGATTACCCAAGCAACTGCTAATTTTCAGTTCTTTGATCAATTCTTCTATATCAAGATGAGGTCTAACGCAAAATTCCCTTGAGCAGCGCACAATGCTTTCTGAGGTAGGAAACTTGTCAGGTGTAATATTAAATAATTCTAGGGATGTTTTAGTCCTGACAGCAGGAGACTTCAAGCATATGCCAGTCAGACTGAAGTCCCTTAAGAGAACATTTTTCTTTACACTTCATAGGGAAGTGCTGGTCTTCTCTGGTCTGTCGTCTTATTCCTCGTGCTGTTTGGTTTGTCAGTGGTGTGGAAATACTGTCACATGTGGTTTCGAATGCTCTTGCGTTGTTGTTCCCTCTTGAAGAGGTCAGAGCCTGGAAAAGTCATATGTTGAGTATGCAAAGACCTCTCCACGTTTTGATGGTATCCATCCATATGGGGCTATCAGAGCTTCCCTAATGGGAGAGCTGACCTTCAGTCTAGACTGTGAACAGAAATTATGACCATCTGATTGCTCTTTTGAGGAGCTGATGGATGAAATAACACAGTCCTGTCTGAAAGGTTGATGCTGATCTACTGAATCAACCTTTTTTATTAAATTCTTTCATTTTCTGATGGTTGTACTGAACTGTAATGAAGCTTGCATCCCCATCTACGATGTTGGCTGAAAAGGTCTTGGTTGACTTAGTCATGTCATGCGTCAAAAAATTACTCGAATGCTTTAGAATTTTACTTCATTAAGTGAAAAAGTTTGACAGATTTCTGCAAAGGATAGTGGATGTACTTTCTGGTATTCCCCATGGGTGAATTAACATGAGAGGTTGACTGGACTACCATAGTGAAGAATTCTGGCAGAATTAAGAAATGAAGAAGCTCTCTGGAGACCATGGCTTGAAATCACGGGCTGGTGTTTACCTTCTCCAGAGGATTTTGGGTCATGGCTGTTGTGTCTTACCTTTATTTGGGATTCTTGTGCCTCTGTTCTGTTCATTTTAGGCTTGTTTAGAAAGGAACTAATCCATACTGAGATTAGAATAACGTACTGAAACTGAAGTGAGAAATCCAAATACTTTAAAGACATACTGAAAGGTGTCTCATTTGGGGGTTATTTTAAAAGTTATTTAGCTTATAAAATTGAAATTACTGTAAGTTTATATGTTGTAATTTTAAACAGAGATTCACGTACGTGGAAAACCACAATGTTTTTCACTGAAGGAGAAGCTTGTGTGTGCAGAACTGCTGGAGAAGAGCTAGAAAATGGAATGCTTGAAAGCTAAACAGGTCTTGTCCTTTCAGAAAATACAGCTTTCAGACTGTTCAGGTTTTGCAAAGTAAAGCCACTCTCCAGTTTCCAGATCCTGAGAGTCCTTCAAGTTTAATTTATCTGTGTTGGCTTCAGTGACAGAGAGACCAGGCGTACGTCAACAGTTTAACAAATGCCCCTTCAGAGCAGCACATGGATGTTTCAGTGGGGTTGAGATAGGGTGTGAGGCTTCTTAAAATAGTGGGTAGAGGCAGGGAGGAAGAAAACCAGCATCTTCTCTAAGGGTCTCTTGTCTGCCGGGACCTCAGGACAGTGCGAGATGTCTGCACAGAGATTTTTAACCCTGCAAATTGAAAAGGTAGATTTTGTTTTGGTGTTTGTGTGGGTTTTGTAGTTTTTAATAACTTTTGAACCTTGAATTCTCAGAACCATCAGTTGAGCTTGAAGAGTTTTCTGTGTATACATCAGGCACTATTAGCTCTTGTACCTTTTTTTTTAATTAAATACCCACTAAAGGAAGGCTGTACGCACTTTTGCAAACTGCTGGGTGTAACACTTAAAATACATGTTCTTCTTGTGTTCTCATTTGGACCAGCACAGAGAGAAATGCCTTGAGGGTTTATCTGTGTTCTCTTTATTCTTCTATGTTTATAAATATATACACAACTAGGAAGATGGGAATAAAAAGGAGGTTTGCAAGAGAGTGAACTAAATCACTGAAAAACGATACCAGGGAGGATCACGAGCAGAAGCAGCCAGGATCAGCGTGCCTTAATGAAATTACATCGTTTGAGGTTGTTATTTTAAGAGCTATTCCATCTCGCCGGGCGTGAGTGCCAGTGTCATGCTGCTAAATCAGGGAGGCTGAATTGGTTCGGTGTGCTCTGAGACAATATCCTGATACAGGAGGAATACCTTAATGGTTAAGGTTAACTCATACCAGCAGCTGCTGTTACGTTCTGACAGCTAATGTGCTGTTCACTGTGTTCTTCCTATCCTTAGGTAGGGGAACATCATGAACAGTGTGGCCGCGGTGGGAACGTGCTGATTATTGCCATGTTTTTAATAGCGACCATTGTGTATGGGAGTTACATTGTTCATAAAGTGCTTAGCTAAACTTGCTGCTTTTTGCCTTTTTTTTTTTTTTAAAAAAAAAAAAGTGATGGTTTTGAAGAAGTGCACTTGAATTTGGTTGCCATGGCATGTGACTGAGGTCTAGTACAGCTCTTAGAAAGCACAGCCTTGACTTTAAGGTTGGATGTTACAACTGAGATTCTGGATAGCTGATTACAGTCCTCATCTGTCTGAAGCATCTATGGGGATCAGGATGCTCTCCTAAGGAGATGGTGCATGCCACAACAGAATAGCTCTGTGCCTTTCTGAGTGTAGCCAACACATAGAGACATCTATATCACCGTGTAATACCTTCTTTGAGATAAATGCCATGAAAAGCCTGCAATGCTGGACAAATTTGCTCTGCCATATGCTTGTGGAGGAGTATTTTTCTGAAGCTTTTCTGTATGACTGGTAATCATAGATTGGTTTAGAGAGACATTTCTGAAAGTGTGAAGGGAAAGGAAGGGCAGTATGCTAGTTTGAATTAATTGTAGTGCTTATCAAGTCAACATCCAGTGGAGACCAGTTCATTATGTAGCCTCTTTTTTCGCTTGTAAAAAACGTCGTGCTGCATTAACAATGAAACCAAGGTCAGCTTAAAAAAAAAAAAGGGATACACCCCTAGCATCTAATATGATGCAAATTCTTATCTCATGTGGCAATATGTGAAATGGGTTTGGAATCAGATCACAATGTGGGTTTTTTTGTTTGTTTATTTTCCCCTTTTAATCTGCAAATATATGAGAGGACATAGTTCTTTGTGCTGCATAGAGCTGAGAACACCCAACAGAGATAAAAATTCAGGTTTAACACATGCATTGTTATGGAAGGAATTTGTATTTTAAGATCTTTGCCTCCCTTACTGGGGACAGGGAGAAGAACAAAGATGCACAGCTTTGAGCAAGAAATCTGAGAGCCATGACCTGAACCTTCATCCCCTGGTTTCAGAGGAGTGCCTTCACCTTGATAACTTTTACATCAAATCCACAAGTTCCAGGCACTTCCTGGATGCACGCCCTGAAACAAAAGGGTTGAATTACTGATACCATTGCTGATGCTCAGTCATGTCCTCCTCCAAAAGGACCAATAGGATTATTTGCAATTTAAAGGGCTACTCTATGTTCATCTACTCTGTCATCTACAGGACCACAACAAATATAAAGTCAATCTGCATGTCATGTATATGTAAACTGCTCCCTCCTTCTTGGGGAGCTGAGGTCCAGCTGTCTGGATGCTGGCAAATGGAACATACATTTTTAGGAGCATAAAATTGAGAACTTTCTGGCTGATCTTAAATGAAAAAGTGGATACTTTACCCTTATGACACATGATGAAGTATCTTTTGGTATCTAGAGACAGCACTGTCATGGGACTAGGTTGTTAATTTATTACATGAATGATGGTGGTATCAGCCTGTGCTTATCCAAGCTAAGCCTATTTTAATAAATAAACTCTTGAACTTGCAATTTAGGGAACAACTTTGGGCTAAATTAAGCAAAAGGACAATGTATCTTCACAGAATTTTAGAATAAACATTGATTAATTGGAGTCACTTGCAGTAATTACAGCTGAGTCTGTTGTGGGTTTTGGGTTTTGGTTTTGTTTTTCTTTTCCTATAAAACATTATTATATCTTCTGTCGGGGTTTAAAAAAAGAAAAGAAAAGAAAAAAAAAGACAGGTGGATAGAGAGCCTTTGGTTTCCACCTCATCAAAAAGAAACGTAAGTTTTGGTGACAGAAGATCTGTAAATATTTTATAGAATTCAGCCGGGAATCCATCTGGACCAGATTTCTTTTTTTAGCCTTTCGTTCTTTTATAGTTTCCCTTAATTTTATCTGCAGAGAGCAGCTATCTCAACTTTTTGAATGGAGTATTTGATAATGGATTTCAAAATGTTTCCCTGCAAAATAACAGCCTGGTAGAGGCATGTATTTCCTTAGAGCAATTTAAAGTGGGACTACCCATCCCTCCTGGAGCTTGCACATACTCTGTTTTGCAATGAAACAATTTATTCTGAAGCATCTGCAATATGTACAGTGCCTGGCAAAATTTAATTGATGCAGTTGTTTATGATACTTAGTTGAAATAGCAACAATATCTTCTGATTTTTATGAGCATGTAATCATTAGGGGCCAGATTCTCATACCTTTCATGGATAACAAATTTAATCCTTGGATTAAGGCAGCACAAAGAGGGAGGCACTGTTCAATTTGAATAAAAATTTCTGGTCTCATTGTGGAACGAACCCATTAGACACAACTCTGTGCGCCCTCCCTATGCTCCCATGAACTTAATTGCCTGAATTGTTTGGTTTTTTTATTTGACCTTAAACTGTTTCGGTTATGCTCCAGTTGCAGTGTTTTCATTTCCTTCCTTATAACATAGTGAGATGGGGTTTTGATTTGAAAGGTACAATGGATAAGCTTTTCTATCTTTTTTAAATTTAAAGCCAGAGTTTTCATCTTTGCATAGCTGACTTGTCTTTTATTTTTTCCAAGTTAAATGTGATTTAATCAGGTTATTTACCAAGGGGAATATAAGTGCTGGAGAAGAGGAGCCATGAGCTTGTGAGTGGTTCTGGAAATTAAGACGTGTCCTTGGACTTTTTGTGATAGGTCTTTAGAAGAGCTCTATGTCCTTTGGGACTCACTAGCCACCGTGTTCCCTCCCCCTGGGCTCTCCTAAGAGCTCTCCAAAGAGGTGCAGCTCTTCAGGGGAGATGGGAGGGGATGTGGACCTTGTGCTCCTTGGGAAGATCCGTGTTGAGGAGCTATGCACTATGGCTGTGATTGGTTCAGCCAAGATTTTTTGTCTAGTCTGGAACCACATATGGTCCATACGGTCTCCAGTTCTCTCTGCTTTCCCTTGCCTTCAGGAGTTTGGACTTTCTTGTGGTTTGTTCAGAGGGAGGAAAGTTAGAGGTTTCCTAGATCCTGCACTGAGATAAGAGGGGAAACAAAAACAAAAACCAAGGGATGGAAACTCCTCCAACATTTGTCCAATTTGTTTTTGCGCAGGGCTTCTTTCATTCCCTTTGTCACTTCTTTTTTTTTTTTTTTTGGGGGGGGGGGGTCAAATCTCTTCTGTTCACCATTTTGTTTTCGGACATTTCTCTTCCTGCACAAGCTATTCCATGCTTTTCACCTCATCCTTGAGTTTTCCGTTTGATTTTCCAATCAAAACTTTTCACTCTTACTGGCACCTTGCAGCTGTAATTTCCATGGATTATTTTGTCTCTGTATAGGTTTGGATGACTTCCCAAAGCTTTGACTGTAACACAAGCAAACGGTGCAATAGAACATTTGAAATACAAGTTCTTTTGGTCCATGTCCCAACTCCCTGACAGAGTCTCCTTTATTTTATGTTTTATTTATTTCATTTTCAGAATTATGCTTTCTTCAAGATGAAAAAATTTGTGAGACAAAAAAATAGAAGTTAAAAACTGACTTCACGCATGCAAAGAGCAAGAGGAAACAATTCTCCTCAAACGTGGATCCTATTGTTTATGTAGAATCAAGCCACTAGAAAAACCACCCAAACAATAAAAAATGGGGCCAGTGAGATTAGATAATTTAGAGAATAAAAAAATCATGTGTGTGAGTATGTATTTCTACTCAATATTGCATTGTGTAACAATGTTGTGAAGGGAATGCCTGTGTGATGCAAGTGCTGTGGGCACTACAGTCACAGGCTGAGAGCAGGTAAGCAGAACAAGGTCCATCTCTTGCCTCACCTTATTTGGGATCTAAATATCTTTATGCCTTGTAACCACCTTGATTCACATGCATCCTTTACAGGTGTGTATTTATACAACATAATTACAGTTTTTCTGTTAAGAGCAGTAAAATGAAGCACAACACAGATGCATCTTTTGCACGTTTTTCATCAGATGAACTTGGCATCTGTTAGTTCCTCATGTCTGTTCCTGATTTCAGTCTCCAAAGACTGTTTACCTTTATAAATGCACAGATGGGTTTAGATTTGAGCCTGCCTGAACGCAGAAGGATGCTCAGCCACCAGCCCTTGGTAGCTGATAGGCCCCTGCCGATGCTCTTGCTTCCTCCTTTCTGCTGAGTATTTCTCTTTGCTCATGGGTGATAGGGATCTGATGATTCTTGATAATGTGCTTATCCTGAAATACGGCTTTTAGGGTTGGATCTAACATAGTTTATAAGGCCAAGATACTGGGGTTGAGTGGAGGGCACTCTCATCATGGTCATGGAAAGAGGCAAGACCAGAGCAGCTGACCAAAAGAGGCAGATTTCAAGTACCTTGGCAGCTCTTGATCTGTCCAGTTCTCTGCTTACCTGAAAGATTTCCTGCTAGTATTGTCACAGGAAGAGACAAACTGGGTCAGGACAGACATGCGTCTATGCAAGGTTGACCAAATCCAGTCTACGTGTGTGATTAGTTGTGACTGCTTTGTGAACAAGTTCCTAACAGGGCAAACAGAGCAAGGCTTCTGCTAGTGTTTTCCCATGTTCCCTGTGTCAGAGGTGATACATTTAATACCATGTGATGTTTTGTTTGGGTTTTTTTTCTCCTTTTTTTTCCTTCTTCTCATAATCCTGTTTCGTGTTTAAGCCTGTGTAAGATTTTGGCATCCACAGCAGCCTGTGGCATGGAGTTCTTGCTTACCTAGACTTTACATGGAGGAGTATCTCCTTTCTTTCCTTCCTGTCTCCTCCTGGATTTCCTTCATTGCTCCCCAGTTCTTGCACTGGAAAAAGAGGGGGCGGATTGCCTTTTCCAGGTGCCTCAGGACTTCATGGGGTGTTACTTTATGGGCTTTTCCCCCACTCCATTCCCATTCCTATCATTCTTTTCCCAGTCTGAAGAGACCTCACCTGTTTAGTTCTTCTACTGTATTAGGAGGAAAGTGGTAGAATTAAATAAAGCACAGTAAAAAGAGGTGAAAATGACAAATTTAAAGGTAAATTTTAGGTTTTTTTTTTAATCTGTTGTATGTTTATCCTTCTGAGGAGCTGCCATCTTCCTCCACTCCCTCTCTTTACTGAAAAGTAGGCACCTCCTAAGTATTTTAACTTGCTCTCCAGTCTTCACTGACTGTACTGACTTAAGTCTCTACCAGTGGTCATGGGTGCTCAGACACCTTTTGCACACACTGAGATTTAAGTGCCTTAATTTGAAACCAGTTCCCACTCTTCTGCCAGCCTAGAAGGCTGTGCATCATCAGTCAGGTCTACCAGCCCCACATGTGCCTCACAGGGCATCTCAGATGGTGGTTGGCACCTATATTTAGACAATTGCAACCCGCATCGTGTGTCCTGTCTTCATCAGGCTTCATACGTGGCTAATTGTATGAAAAATACAAACTATTTTTTTGATGGAAAAAATTGCCGTCTGTATTTTTAAGGGCAACTTTGCGCTTACGTGCAGGGTTTGGTAGTCAGCTGTTTTGCTTTGGCTTGTTCAGGGCTTGGCGTTCTTCTGGCATGAGTCACGCGCTGAAGCGAAGCTGCTTTTTCTCCTTGATATTTGCACTTGGTTCCCTTTGGTGCCATCATGTGCTACACGAGCTTATCAGCAGG
>NW_009611278.1:18546-23426 GCF_000690535.1 Cariama cristata
AAAGTGTGTGGCGAACGATACTGAAGCTGGGAAATGAGCTGGAATGGGGCTTTTTATGGTCTCTGGTTTGTAGCTGATTGGAGGCTGTGCCAGAGCAGACCTGACCGATATGATTTTCTCAGCATGATGGTAGATGTACTCCAAAATATATCTGTCGTTAGGGTGAAAGAAAGCTGGGAAGGTGATGAGTTTAGCTCTCCGCAGGCTGCCTCATGCTGTTAGCTGTCTCTGCTGTCTCCTCAGCAAACGTCTTCTGAGCGAAGCTGGTCTGCAGAAGACAAACTCCTTTAACAGCACATATTTACACATCCAGACGCTTTATGTGTGCTTTCTTGTTGTCCTTGCCTGTAATCCTTCAAACGCAGTGAAATCTCTTTTTTCTCCTGCTATGCTAATCCTGCGCTTGTCTACCGCACTCTGCTGCAGGCAGAAGATGTGGCAGGAGGCTCCTCTCCGTCGCGGAGAGCCTCCCCTCCTCAGCTGATGAGGGGTGGTTGTTAGCGTATTTTCCTAGGTTTTAGACAAATTTGTGGCTATGTTTTTCTGCTGCATCTTTCTATATGGTCAAAAATATCTCTATTGCTTGTTCCTCTTCAGTCCATGTTACTTAATTTTCATCCTGTTGCCTTCTTACAAGCAACCCCAGCAATTCCTTGCCTGCCTGTGACTGCACCTACTTGAGGAACATCCCTTGCTTAAAAAACTAACTATTTTTTGATGGCTTTTGTGTGCGGAGGGGGAAAGTTGAGATAAAGCTAGTCCTCCCTCCTGACTTTGGGGGATTGTGTGGTGCTTTAAATATACAGACAGAAAACCCTTCTGTGAACAGCAGATTGGTGTGATATTAAGGACCACTTGAAATAATTAAGGGATCAACCATGCTCTCCATCAGTGAGGGGTCTTGGCAAAGGTGAATGACTTGGAAAATTGAACACACTTTTCTTTTTTTTCTCTCCAGTGTGTACAGTGGCCCAATGCAGGGTTTTCAGCAAATTGACTTTAATTTGACGTGAAAATAGGCTCACAGCCATTGCTGATTCCAGGCTGTGATTTGCGACGGATGGCCACAGGACCCAGTGCAGTCCCAAGGATCTTTCTGCATTTTTCTCATTGTTGAAGCAAATGTACTTTTGCTACTTGGTTTTGCATTATCTCACAACATTGCCATTTTTTAAAGTCTTTTGTAGTCTTTTGTGAAGAATCATAGTTGGAGTAACCGTAGAAACCCAATGGGCAGAGCAAGGAATAGAAATGTCAAAAGGGCTCTTGTCAGCAGAGGCTGGTGGTGTATACAAGCTGGCCCTCCTTGCCCTGTCATGAGCTAGATCATTTGTATAAAGAGGGGAAGGCGATGAGTACTTATTTAGATGCAGTATTCCTAAGGTGTTTTGTATGGGTATGTAAGTAAATGTGGCCACTGTGGGGTTTTTGACCTTTCTTTGACATTATTCTTGGGGGAAGGCAAAGACTAATGATTTCATAGTTTGGTGATGGTTACATAGTAGTTGGCTCGGTGCCCATGTTCCAGCTAGTCACTGCTTGGGATTGTGTTGAACTATTTCGTCTACGTCCCTGAAGTATTGTCAGATATCTCTATTTCTCAGCTTGGTTGTGTGGGTTTTTGGCTCACTCTCTCCATCTTTTCAAAGATGGCCTTTGCTTCCAGGGCATTCCCAGAATGCCCTGAGCTGCCCTTCAACTCCTGCCGAGACTCAGCATCTTGAGTTGATGGTTGACCTGGGCTGCCCAAGTTTGCTCTTTTTGAACATGTTTCATTTTGCCTTCCTGAGTTCTGGCATCTCACTGGAAAGAAACTTGGAAACCTGCACAGCATCTCATTTGTTTTCTTTCAGTTCCCACTTAAAAAAAAGCCACCACCAAAAAGTCCAAGCAGAGACCCCCTCAATCTTTTTGTCCTCCAGACATTAGGCTTTGGAGACTGCTGTCCATCATATGGCCAATATGATTGTTTTTTAATTATCTCCTCTCCTCAGCCATCTGTTGACTTGATTTACACTGTGCTTAACTGGCTTCTGTCATCTCCCATGGTCTCGGTAGGAAACCTGAAATGAAGACACCAAGTTGTTTTCTATTTCTTGATGAATCGCTACCAAAGGTTGAAGTCGATTCTTGAATTTCCCACTGTGTACTGTGTCTTTTCACTAGACCATGCTATTTCTGATGTAGCCTTCTGCAGGATTTATTTATAATACCACTACCGGTGAACATTGGTGTAGATGAGAACTTAGGCTGATGTGTATTCTGATCGTGTGCATGATGAATGGCAGCATTTCTACTTTGGGAAGTGGTACATAGGAAATGAGTGATGTTGGGTTATGGGGGAGAAGGATCTTGGGATTTAGGAATCTATTGATTAATTCACATGGCCCATTTTACCCTGCATCTCCTTCCCCTAAAGCATTGCAGGTCTGTCAATTAGAATGTTCCTGTGGACTCAAAACTGGTTGCCATCCTGAGATGTATTTTTCCTTATTCTGTTGAAGTCCAAAATAAATTTATAAATGCTATTTCTAATTTTGTTAAGCTGACCCAGTGTGTTGCAGTTGGTCTTTGTCCATTCGTGCATGTACGTCTTTAATAAGTTTACTCTTAACTTCACAGTTGCAAACTAGACACCAGTTCCCTCTTCTCTGTGTTCCTCCTCCCTGTTTTTTTTACAGCACATAGACATTAATATTCATCTTTCGTAACCAGTGAAAAGGCAGATGAAACCTGGATTCTGAACTCACTGGAAATTTAATTTTGCTGTTCACTGAAATATGTAATACTTCTGTGTTTGTCTAGCATATGGATAGATTAAGACCGTTCTACATGCAAGGTTCACAAAAAGTAGACAACCCCGCGCAAAATAGCAAACAGAAGAAGGCAATGCAGGGAAAAAAAAAAAGAAAGAAAACCCTTGGTGGATTAGAACAGAGACTGTTTCAAAGCATTTGTACTAGGGAAATTCAGGGTTGGAAGCCATCTAGATCATGTTCTCCTGCAGGAGCTGGAAGAAATGTTGTTTAACCATTATTTTAATGTCAGTTTAAAAAATAGGAAGGATGACATCACATTTCGATCAAACTGAGCTAACAGTGACCCGGCACTAAGTCATCCAAGCACTGCCATGCATATAGCCTGGAGTTGAACGGTAGAAAATGTTACATACAGCTCTGCGGCAGTAGACTCTGAAACATCTTTGGTCTCTCAAAGACAGTCTTTCTTCTTTTCTCTTGGTCTAAATACCTCCGTATCAAGGAAGCCTGATTGCTTCTGCAGGTGAAAAGATATTTGGATCCTGAGGGTTGACCTTGCTAGTGCAATCACTTTGTCATTTATCGCACTCGGCTGCTGCTTTTGGGAACCAAACTGTTTCAGTGTATGCTTCCTTGTGCTTTGAAGATGGAAAGCATCCATCTTTCCATGGCACCTGTGATCCTTTTGATGGAAGACTTTTTCTAACAGCCTTAAATAGCTACTTTTGCTCTCAAGAAGTTTATACAGCTTAAACAGGGGGTCTAGGAATCTGAGATTCCCAAGCTAAACAAAATGTATCTAGTCTTTATTCTTGGCATTTGCCTAAGGGCAACCTGTCTCTGGTGCCACTTAGCGGGATTTGAAGACTGTCTTCAGTTCTTTTGTGAGGAGACGTGCAGTCAGGTCAATGTGGAAGAAAAGTCTGTGTATTGAAGTGGCAACTGGGACTGACATGAAAGGAGCGCAACAGGCTTCCAGATTGCTTGCCTTACCTCTGTGCTTTGTGTGTGATACGCAGACATTTGTGTAATGTGAAATGTATACAGATGCTTTGCAGGCATTCATTCCTTCCCGTCTCTGTTCCTTATGATTTCCTTCTCCTTTATGTTGCATGACAGAGCATCAGATCTTAAGTCCTCTAACGTCAATAGGAGATCTTAGATGTAGCATTCATGAGCTTGGTGGGGATGGAGGTGCTTTATGATTGACAAGAAAGGGTCTGGTGTACCTGGTGGGAGGTGCACCTAGGTAGAGGAAGTCCTCCACTTAGTGACAGAGCTCTGGGAAGAGGTGAAGAGTTGAGTATCAGGGAGTCTGAGAGAGAGAGATTGCTGGACTTGCACCCTGTCTTCCCTGGGATAGACCTGTCAGGCAGACAGGACACATGATACGGACGATTCCCTACCCTCTCTCCTCCTGGCTGATCACAGTGACTTAAGGGATAGGGGGCAATGGCAACAAGTTCCTGCCTGGCGCAGCAGGCGCGTCCCCTCTGTGACTCCCCCACCTTCCCAGGTGCCCTTGCGTAATAAGTACGAGGCTCTGCAAGTGGAACCAAACACTGATGAGGACAATGGTTCATCTAGCTCGGAGCTGTCACCGAGGTTAAGTCAGCCTACACCTTGCATCAAAACTGCTTCCATAAAGAAGGAAAAGATGGGTCATTATCATAGGAGACTCCCTTCTGAAGGGAGCTGAAGGCCTGAAATGCAGACTGGACCCACTTCTTAGGGAAGTCTGCTGCTGCCCTGGGGCCCGGATTAAAGATGTGAAGAGAAAGCTTCCTACCTTGGTACGGCCCTTGGATTATTATCCTTTATTGATTTTTTCAGGTAGACAGCGATGAAGTTGCAACAAGAAGTCAGAGGGCAATCAAGAGAGACTTCACTTCAGGGCCTTGAGACAACTGGTTAAGGGATCAGGAGCACAAGTAGCGTTCTCTGTCTTTCCAGTTGCGGGGAATGATGAGGGAAGAAACAGGAAGAGTCAGCAGATCAATACCTGGCTCCGAGCCTGGTGTCACCAACAGAATTTTGGGGTTTTTGATCATGGACCAGTTTACACAACACCAGGCCTGCTGGTGACAGATGGAGTACACCTGTCCCAAAGGGGGAAAAGCA
>NW_009611278.1:23456-24110 GCF_000690535.1 Cariama cristata
GAAAGATCTTTAAACTAGATTTGAAGGGGGAAAGGGATAAAACGAGGCTCACTAGAGACAAGCCTGGAGTCAGCACGCCAATGTTTGAGGGATGGTGTGCTAGCGAGGTCCTTCGGTCTGCCATTGCAGTGGAAGGAGGGGATGGAGATATATGTTGCAGCAAGGACACAAGGGTTATTGATCTGTTAGAAACCATGGAAGCACCTGAGAACGATCACATAGGAATTAGGGATTCTCCCCCCCAAAAGACAATGGGATCAATAATCCAACTGAAGTGCATCTACACCAATGCACGCAGCGTGGGCAGCAAACAGGAGGAGCTGGAAGCCATTGTGCAGCAGGGAAACAATGATAGCTGCCAGCACAGAAACTTGGGGGGGGTGACTCCTACAACTGGACTGCTGCAATGAATGGCTATAAGCTGTTCAGAAGGGGTAGACAAGGAAGGAGAGGCAGTGGGGTCACCCTGTATGTTGGGGAGTGTTTTGACTGTCTAGAGCTTAATGATGGTGATGACAGGGTTGAGTGTTTACGGGTAAGAATGGGGGGGAAGGCCAACAAGGCAGACATCATGATGGGAGTCTGCTATAAACCACCCAACCAGGATGAAGAGGCAGATGAAAAATTCTATAAGCAGCTGGGAGAAGTCTCACA
>NW_009611278.1:24196-24685 GCF_000690535.1 Cariama cristata
GGAGCGTGGGGAAGAGAACTTCCTGACACAGCTGGGGAGGGAGCCAACTACGGAAGGCACCCGCTGGACTTGCTGATCATGAACAGAGAGGGAATTGTGGGTGTTGTGATGGTTGTAGTCCATCTTGAGCATAGTGATCACAAAATTATAGAGTTTTCAGTTCTCAGAGAAGTAAGGAGAGAGTTCAGCAGAACTGCCACCTTGGACTTGCAGAGGGCAGACTTGGGCCTGTTAGGAGCCTGGCTGACAGAGTCCCTTGGGAGGCAGTCCTGAAGGGCAAAGGAGTGCAAGAAGGCTGGACGTTCTTCAAGAAGGAAATCTTAAAGGCACAGGAGCAGGCTGTACCAATGTGCCAAAAGACGAGCCCAGGGAAGAAGACCGCTTGGCTGAACAGAGAGCTTTGGCTTGAACTTGGGGAAAAAAAGGAGAGTTTATGACCTTTGGCAGAAGGGGCAGTAAACTCAGGAGGACTGCAAGGATGTCATGAGG
>NW_009611279.1:0-2519 GCF_000690535.1 Cariama cristata
ATATATGCAGACTTGCCTGAAGATCCATCGTATCTGCTTGCTTATTTTGTCTATATATTTGAGGAAACTTTTGTTTTAATGGAAAATGTTTTCATAAAGGAGAAGAATGTCAGGAAAGAGAAATCAGAGCTGTAGGAGAGCATCAGGACTTTTATTTTTGTCGTTGGCTATATTTTGAGAAGTTTCAAGTTCTACCTGTGATATATTTTGAAATATCCCAGAACAGATACTGTTATTAGATTTTAATCAGCTTACATTTTCTTTCATTCCTTTAAGGAAATGCATAACTTATATGGAGTTCAAACTTTCTTCCTGTGTTTGGAAGACAGCATTGGTGCCTCCTTTGGTGTTTTCCTAATGAATAGCAATGCCATGGGTAAGAAAGCTTTCTCTGTAGCTCTGAGCATTGCAGTAAAATATCTTTTTAAACGATCTGTGGGACTGAGATCAAAATTGAGGTAATGTAGTTGTCCTTTTTTGAAAATACTGTAGCATGTAACATGTCAAAGAAAGTTGCCTCCAGATATCTGATGGCAGTCATTAGTGTACGTGAAATACTACTGAACACTTACACAATATAGGCAGTGAGTAACTTACAGTTAACTTGAAGATTGCGATGGAAACTTGAGGGTCAGAATGCTATCTGGAGCCTGTGCAGTAGGCTGAGTTAATCAGTGAGTTAATAATCTTATGCACTGAACAAAATGAAGAACATTATCCATCAGTGTGCTAAATTCCACTCTCTTCGCAAAACTGCATTTATGGACGTGTTAGCAGTAATGGATGGATTCTTTTGCTATTTCTGTGTTGTCGTGAAGTATACAAAGCTTAAGAGCAGAAAACTTCACAAAGCAAAGACAAATCAAACTAGCAGCCAAGAGGAGCATTTTGGTTTTGTTGTAGTAATACTGGCCTTAGTGCAAAAGTTAAAGAGAAAAAAAAGGCTTGAATGTCATGAATGTGCATTAAAGCAAAAATTGGAAGTAGTCAGAATCTATGTGCTTTAAAAGTGATATTTGTATTCCTTTATTGAAGGTATTCTAGATAAGCTCATGTTTTCCAAGACGCTTTGTACAAATGCAGTGCAGAAGTGAGGGAAACTTTATGATGTCCACAGTCTTCATGGATATTCCATGGCCATATCAACACAAAAGTAAGGAATGCATCCTAAAATCTTTACAAAAAGTTTTCAGAACAGTATGTGACCTACATCTTCCAAAACAGGAAAAATTTTCACTTCTAAATTAATACCCTTTAAGGAAAAAAAACCCACCTTTTTTTTTTCCAGTTACTAATTTTTGTAGGCCACTTATTTTGATTACTGTGGTTATGCGTGTATGGTGAGATAAAAGTGGGTAACAAACATATTATCTTACATATCCCAAGCTATCTCTTACTTCTACTAATTTTAAACACTAATGATCAATGTGAAACACTTTGGTGTTTTTCTTATCTTCCAAATGAAATAGAGACATTGATTTATAAGGGAAATAGCCAAATTCATTTCCATTATTTAAATTTGTATGACTTGAGCTTTTTTCCTAACATATGCATATTGGCATCAAACAAGAAGGTAAAGCTTTGGAAGAATAGAATGATGGGCAGTGTTAGCTAGCAGTCAGTTTAACACATAGTTGAATTTGAAAGAAGAAAGGTACTAGTGTGTTGAATGGTCATTGAAGGTGGGCAAGCAGGGACGTGCAGTTCAAAACACAGGGAACCCAGAGGAGTAGGACCTCAGGTCACACCACCAAAAATGAAAACACTGTGCAGATGTGCACCATTGAATTTCAGCCTCTGAAACAGCAGCCGCTTTTCACATGTTTGGCAAAGTGTTTTCTGCATGGTGAAAATAATAATAATGTGATATTTGCTTTCAGCCTCAGGATCCGGCTGTGCTTGGACCTGATTCAGTCTTGGTAAATAGTTCCAAGTATTACTTGAACATTCGCTACACTTTGCTGCCCTATCTGTATACACTGTTTTATAAAGCTCATACTCAAGGAGACACAGTTGTACAGCCAGTTTTGCATGAGTAAGTTCACTCATCACCCTTTGTGATATTTTTATGCTCATCACCCTTTGTGATAGTTTTATGAGGAATAAATAATCAGACACATTAAATGTTGTTAGGGACTTTCTGAACATTGAGATAGTCTGTGAAAATGCACATTGGAATATATTTATGGACAGCTTCTCAATTCATGAAATATTATTTTGGAGTGATCAGAAGAGTAATCTGAAACCATCTGTAATTTCCGCATATACGCATATATTATTGTCAGTCACTCTTATGAGTTGTTGTGAGATGTTATTGTCAGCTAATCAAATTATTCTCCACCATCATATATATGTGTTAGAATAGATGTTTCCTTGCCTGGAAACTCTTGAATAAGCTATGTCAGGAACACAGGCACAGCTACACTTTCACACATGTGTAGAGAATACTAACTAAACTAGTAAGATTTCACCTTGACATCTTCAGATTGCCTCAGACTTAAAAAAAAAAAAAAAAAAAA